>NC_134274.1:81564975-81744283 GCF_031893055.1 Leptodactylus fuscus | reverse complement strand
CCCCGTGTGAACTAGACCTTATAAAAGTTATTGTTGAAAAAAAAATTATACCCGAATATGGACCATAGAAAGGTCAAAAATACATGATGTCCAAAGAGGCCTAAAAAGGATGGTGCCCTAGAGAGGCAAAACAAATTGAGACCTTAAAGGGTCAAAAAATTGGAACCCTAAAAGGGCAAAAAAGAAAAGTCCATAAAAATGGTGCCCAAAAGAGGCCTAAGAAAAGGTGCCCGAGTGAGGACTAAAAAGGTGCCCGAGTGAGGACCAAAGAAATAATGCCTGATTGAGTACCACATAAATGGTGCCCGAGTGAGGACAAAGATGGTGCCCAAAAGAGGCCTAATAAAAGGTGCCCGACTGAGGACCAACGATGGTGCCCAAAAGAGGCCTAATAAAAGGTGCCCGAGTGAGGACCGAAAACGGTACCCGAGTGAGGACCAGAGAAACGATGCCCAATTGAGTACCACATAAATGGTGCCCGAGTGAGGACCAAAAAGGTGCCCGAGTGAGGACCAAAGATGGTGCCCAAAAGAGGCCTCATAAAAGGTACCCGAGTGAGGACCAAAAACGGTGCCCGAGTGAGGACCAGAGAAATGATGCCCAATTGAGTACCACATAAATGGTGCCCGAGTGAGGACCAAAAAGGTGCCCGAGTGAGGACCAAAGATGGTGCCCAAAAGAGGCCTAATAAAAGGTGCCCGAGTGAGGACCGAAAACGGTGCCCGAGTGAGGACCAGAGAAATGATGCCCAATTGAGTACCACATAAATAGTGCCCGAATGAGTACCAAAAAGGTGCCCGAGTGAGGACCAAAGATGGTGCCCAAAAGAGGCCTAATAAAAGGTGCCTGAGTGAGGATCAAAAAGGTGCCTGAGTGAGGACCAATGAAATGATGCCTGATTGAGTACCACATAAATGGTGCCCGAGTGAGGACCAAAAAGGTGCCCGAGTGAGGACCAAAGATGGTGCCCAAAAGAGGCCTAATAAAAGGTGCCCGAGTGAGGACCGAAAACGGTGCCCGAGTGAGGACCAGAGAAATGATGCCCAATTGAGTACCACATAAATGGTGCCTGAGTGAGGACCAAAAGGTGCCCGAGTGAGGACCAAAGATGGTGCCCAAAAGAGGCCTAATAAACGGTGCCCGAGTGAGGACCGAAAACGGTGCCCGAGTGAGGACCAGAGAAATGATGCCCGATTGAGTACCACATAAATGGTGCCCGAGTGAGGACCAAAAAGGTGCCCGAGTGAGGACCAAAGATAAGGTGCCTGAGTGAGGACCTAGAACGGTGCCCGAGTGAGGACCAGAGAAATGATGCCCGATTGAGTACCACATAAATGGTGCCCGAGTGAGGACCAAAAAGGTGCCCGAGTGAGGACCAAGGATGGTGCTCAAAAGAGGCCTAATAAAAGGTGCCCGAGGGAGGACCGAAAACGGTGCAAGAGTGAGGACCAGAGAAATGATGCCCGATTGAGTATCACATAAATAGTGCCCAAGTGAGGACCAAAAAGGTGCCCGAGTGAGGACCAAAGATGGTGCCCGAGTGAGGACCAAAGATGGTGCCCAAAAGAGGCCTAATAAAAGGTGCACGAGTGAGGACCGAAAACGGTGCCCGAGTGAGGACCAGAGAAATGATGCCTGATTGAGTACCACATAAATGGTGCCCGAGTGAGGACCAAAAAGGTGCCCGAGTGAGGACCAAAGATGGTGCCCAAAAGAGGCCTAATAAAAGGTGCCTGACTGAGGACCAAAAAGGTGCCTGAGTGAGGACCAACAAAATGATGCCTGATTGAGTACCACATAAATGGTGCCCGAGTGAGGACCAAAAAGGTGCCCGAGTGAGGACCAAAGATAAGGTGCCTGAGTGAGGACCGAGAACGGTGCCCGAGTGAGGACCAGAGAAATGATGCCCGATTGAGTACCACATAAATGGTGCCCGAGTGAGGACCAAAAAGGTGCCCGAGTGAGGACCAAAGATGGTGCTCAAAAGAGGCCTAATAAAAGGTGCCCGAGGGAGGACCGAAAACGGTGCAAGAGTGAGGACCAGAGAAATGATGCCCGATTGAGTATCACATAAATAGTGCCCAAGTGAGGACCAAAAAGGTGCCTGAGTGAGGACCAAAGATGGTGCCCAAAAGAGGCCTAATAAAAGGTGCCTGAGTGAGGACCACATAAATGGTGCCCGAGTGAGGACCAAAAAGGTGCCCGAGTGAGGACCAAAGATGGTGCCCAAAAGAGGCCTAATAAAAGGTGCCCGAGTGAGGATCGAAAACGGTGCCCGAGTGAGGACCAGAGAAATGATGCCCAATTGAGTACCACATAAATGGTGCCCGAGTGAGGACCAAAAAGGTGCCCGAGTGAGGACCAAAGATGGTGCTCAAAAGAGGCCTAATAAAAGGTGCCTGAGTGAGGACCGAGAACGGTGCCCGAGTGAGGACCAGAGAAATGATGCCCGATTGAGTACCACATAAATAGTGCCCAAGTGAGGACCAAAAAGGTGCCTGAGTGAGGAACAAAGATGGTGCCCAGAAGAGGCCTAATAAAAGGTGCCCGAGTGAGGACCGAAAACGGTGCCCGATTGAGGACCAGAGAAATGATGCCCAATTGAGTACCACATAAATGGTGCCCGAGTGAGGACCAAAAAAGTGCCCAAAAGAGGCCTAATAAAAGGTGCCCGAGTGAGGACCGAAAACGGTGCCCGAGTGAGGACCAGATAAATGATGCCCGATTGAGTACCACATAAATGGTGCCCGAGTGAGGACCAAAAAGGTGCCCGAGTGAGGACCAAAGATGGTGCCCAAAATAGGCCTAATAAAAGGTGCCCGAGTGAGGACCGAAAAGGGTACCCGAGTGAGGACCAGAGAAATGATGCCCAATTGAGTACCACATAAATGGTGCCTGAGTGAGGACCAAAAAGGTGCCCGACTGAGGACCAGCGATAGTGCCCAAAAGAGGCCTAATAAAAGGTGCCCGATTGAGGACCAGAGAAATGATGCCCGATTGAGTACCACATAAATGGTGCCTGAGTGAGGACCAAAAAGGTGCCCGAGTGAGGACCAAAGATGGTGCCCAAAAGAGGCCTAATAAAAAATGCCCGAGTGAGGACCGAAAACGGTGCCCGAGTGAGGACCAGAGAAATGATGCCCAATTGAGTACCACATAAATGGTGCCCGAATGAGGACCAAAAAGGTGCCCGAGTGAGGACCAAAGATGGTGCTCAAAAGAGGCCTAATAAAAGGTGCCCGAGGGAGGACCGAAAACGGTGCAAGAGTGAGGACCAGAGAAATGATGCCCGATTGAGTATCACATAAATAGTGCCCAAGTGAGGACCAAAAAGGTGCCTGAGTGAGGACCAAAGATGGTGCCCAAAAGAGGCCTAATAAAAGGTGCCTGAGTGAGGACCACATAAATGGTGCCCGAGTGAGGACCAAAAAGGTGCCCGAGTGAGGACCAAAGATGGTGCCCAAAAGAGGCCTAATAAAAGGTGCCCGAGTGAGGATCGAAAACGGTGCCCGAGTGAGGACCAGAGAAATGATGCCCAATTGAGTACCACATAAATGGTGCCCGAGTGAGGACCAAAAAGGTGCCCGAGTGAGGACCAAAGATGGTGCTCAAAAGAGGCCTAATAAAAGGTGCCTGAGTGAGGACCGAGAACGGTGCCTGAGTGAGGACCAGAGAAATGATGCCCGATTGAGTACCACATAAATAGTGCCCAAGTGAGGACCAAAAAGGTGCCTGAGTGAGGAACAAAGATGGTGCCCAGAAGAGGCCTAATAAAAGGTGCCCGAGTGAGGACCGAAAACGGTGCCCGATTGAGGACCAGAGAAATGATGCCCAATTGAGTACCACATAAATGGTGCCCGAGTGAGGACCAAAAAAGTGCCCAAAAGAGGCCTAATAAAAGGTGCCCGAGTGAGGACCGAAAACGGTGCCCGAGTGAGGACCAGATAAATGATGCCCGATTGAGTACCACATAAATGGTGCCCGAGTGAGGACCAAAAAGGTGCCCGAGTGAAGACCAAAGATGGTGCCCAAAATAGGCCTAATAAAAGGTGCCCGAGTGAGGACCGAAAAGGGTACCCGAGTGAGGACCAGAGAAATGATGCCCAATTGAGTACCACATAAATGGTGCCTGAGTGAGGACCAAAAAGGTGCCCGACTGAGGACCAGCGATAGTGCCCAAAAGAGGCCTAATAAAAGGTGCCCGATTGAGGACCAGAGAAATGATGCCCGATTGAGTACCACATAAATGGTGCCTGAGTGAGGACCAAAAAGGTGCCCGAGTGAGGACCAAAGATGGTGCCCAAAAGAGGCCTAATAAAAAATGCCCGAGTGAGGACCGAAAACGGTGCCCGAGTGAGGACCAGAGAAATGATGCCCAATTGAGTACCACATAAATGGTGCCCGAATGAGGACCAAAAAGGTGCCCGAGTGAGGACCAAAGATGGTGCCCAAAAGAGGCCTAATAAAAGGTGCCTGAGTGAGGATCAAAAAGGTGCCTGAGTGAGGACCAACGAAATGATGCCTGATTGAGTACCACATAAATGGTGCCCGAGTGAGGACCAAAAAGGTGCCCGAGTGAGGACCAAAGATGGTGCCCAAAAGAGGCCTAATAAAAGGTGCCTGAGTGAGGACCGAAAACGGTGCCCGAGTGAGGACCAGATAAAATATGCCCGATTGAGTACCACATAAATGGTGCCCAAGTGAGGACCAAAAAGGTGCCCGAGTGAGGACCAAAGATGGTGCTCAAAAGAGGCCTAATAAAAGGTGCCCGAGTGAGGACCGAAAACGGTGCCTGAGTGAGGACCAAAAAAATGATGCCCGATTGAGTACCACATAAATGGTGCCCGACTGAGGACCAGCGATAGTGCCCAAAAGAGGCCTAATAAAAGGTGCCCGATTGAGGACCAGAGAAATGATGCCCGATTGAGTACCACATAAATGGTGCCTGAGTGAGGACCAAAAAGGTGCCCGAGTGAGGACCAAAGATGGTGCCCAAAAGAGGCCTAATAAAAGGTGCCCGAGTGAGGACCGAAAACGGTGCCCGAGTGAGGACCAGATAAAATATGCCCGATTGAGTACCACATAAATGGTGCCCGAGTGAGGACCAAAAAGGTGCCCGAGTGAGGACCAAAGATGGTGCTCAAAAGAGGCCTAATAAAAGGTGCCCGAGTGAGGACCGAAAACGGTGCCTGAGTGAGGACCAAAAAAATGATGCCCGATTGAGTACCACATAAATGGTGCCCGACTGAGGACCAGCGATAGTGCCCAAAAGAGGCCTAATAAAAGGTGCCCGATTGAGGACCAGAGAAATGATGCCCGATTGAGTACCACATAAATGGTGCCTGAGTGAGGACCAAAAAGGTGCCCGAGTGAGGACCAAAGATGGTGCCCAAAAGAGGCCTAATAAAAGGTGCCCGAGTGAGGACCGAAAACGGTGCCCGAGTGAGGACCAGAGAAATGATGCCCAATTGAGTACCACATAAATGGTGCCCGAATGAGGACCAAAAAGGTGCCCGAGTGAGGACCAAAGATGGTGCCCAAAAGAGGCCTAATAAAAGGTGCCTGAGTGAGGATCAAAAAGGTGCCTGAGTGAGGACCAACGAAATGATGCTTGATTGAGTACCACATAAATGGTGCCCGAGTGAGGACCAAAAAGGTGCCCGAGTGAGGACCAAAGATGGTGCCCGAGTGAGGACCAGATAAAATATGCCCGATTGAGTACCACATAAATGGTGCCCGAGTGAGGACCAAAAAGGTGCCCGAGTGAGGACCAAAGATGGTGCTCAAAAGAGGCCTAATAAAAGGTGCCTGAGTGAGGACCGAAAACGGTGCCCGAGTGAGGACCAGAAAAATGATGCCCGATTGAGTACCACATAAATGGTGCCCGAGTGAGGACCAAAAAGGTGCCCGAGTGAGGACCAAAGATGGTGCCCAAAAGAGGCCTAATAAAAGGTGCCCGAGTGAGGACCGAAAACGGTGCCTGAGTGAAGACCAAAAAAATGATGCCCGATTGAGTACCACATAAATGGTGCCCGAGTGAGGACCAAAAAGGTGCCCGAATGAGGACCAAAGATGGTGCCCAAAAGAGGCCTAATAAAAGGTGCCCGATTCAGGACCAGAGAAATGATGCCCGATTGAGTACCACATAAATGGTGCCTGAGTGAGGACCAAAAAGGTCAACAATATTTTTTTTTTACTTTTGTTTTCTTACCATCCCACTCTGAGACACAGAACTTCTTACTTTTTACATTAACCTCTTGAGGATTCGGCATTTTTCCTTTTTGCCATTTTTGGTTTTTATTCCCGACTTTCCAAAATTTACAGCTTTTTTTACTTTTCCGTTCACAAAGTTACTGGTTACTTATTTGATATGTGAACTACGGCAGTGATTAGAATTTTTATATTTTTATATTTTATCAAAAGTTTTTTTTACTCTTTTTGAGCTTTTTCTATCCCTCATCCCCTCCGGGGACTGTAACATGGACTCATTGGATGGCTTATATCACAGACCGCATTCAGTCGCCTCCACAGAGATACATTACGCAGAGCACTACACATGCGCATACGGTATTTCTATTGAGGCCACTGATGGGCACGTCAGGTCACATGACCCGTGATAAGCCGCCATGTTTGGACCTGATCTAACAATGGAGGAAGCATAAAAGGTGCAGGCATGGCCACAGAGCTTGGCCCTATAGTATATGGGTAAGTGGTCTTATCTATTTCCAGTATTTGCTATGGCAGTGAGCTCAGCCGGGATTGGGATATGGACAAGGTCAGAGAAGACACCAGATAAGTAACTCTGTATAGCAGAGGTGAGTTTGGCGTTGTCTATGGTTGAGCTGAGTTTGTCTGAGTGTGAAGCAGTGACTGGATGTGATGTACAATATGACGGTCACAATACATGTAGCAGAGCTGGATTTGGTCATATAGTAGTGGTAGAGTCAGGCTTGGGAACATGGGAATGGCACTGCTGGATTTGTCACAATGGAAGTATTAAAGTTGTATTTGACCCAGGAGGAGCAGCCAAAGCAGACCTCAAATGGAAGAAGAAGATCACCAGGAGCAGTGACCAGAAGAGAAGTCCTTGGATGGAACAGGCGACACTTGGAGTTGTGACCAGAGGTAGAAACAGAAGATGCCAACGACAGGGTCCAGGAGTTGGCCGGTGGAGATACCAAAAGACGATGTAGAAGATGAGAAGGATCAGGTCTAGGAGCTTTATTAGTTGGGACAGGACAAGGGACAAGGCAGTTGGGACAATACATGGGGGATACGTTAGTTTGGCCTTTTATAGGTTCCGTCTTATGGCGCTGTCCACGGAGCCACGTAAGCTATCTGGGCACTCACTTTCCTTATGGGGTAGATTAGGTTATGCTACTGTTATATTATTCCATGTAACGCTGGGTTTACCTATGGTGGTAGGTCAGCCTTGGGTTGTGTCTACAGATGACAAGAACATGGAACAGCAACATCAGCCATCCAGGCACTACACTTCATGGACTGCAATTCAGCCTGAGGAAGGACTAAAGGACCATTCTCCAGCCCAGAAGGTGGCATCTCTGGTACAGTACTATAGCTAGAATGGAGCCATCTTCTCAGTACTTGTAGTTGTGTAATATCTCCAGTGGATGTCATGTTTGATGACTTGGCATACGGACATAGAATAACAAATCTGCTTTCTTTGGAAAACAGCGCCACCCTTATCCATAGGTTCTCTGTGGTACTGCACTTTAGCTCCACTGAAGTGTATGCAGCCGAGCTGTAGTACCACAGAAAACCTGTGGCCATGTGTGATACTGACAAATGTGTAAAGTTTTTGTTATTTCAATATTAAAAACAATTAAAACTGCAAAAATAAATAAATTTGCATAGCTTTTTTATTATTATTTTTCTCGCTATGGAGCGTCATAAGGTTTGAGGGTTTTTTTTTGCTGAGCTAATTGTAGTTTTTATTGATACCATTTAGGGAAATGTGAGACGTTTTGATCACTTTTTATTAAAATGTTTGGGAGGCAAAAATAATATTACACCTGAGGTATGAATGTGTATCAGCGTATGGGATAAATACTGTTCCGTATATTCTAATAGTTGCGGCATTCTCAGATGTAGGGATAGGTCGGCTCGCCGAGTAGCTGCCGTCCATCAAGACTAATGAGATATTTCATCTGTTTTTCAGAATTAGAGCCAATGTAAAGCATCGGCTGGAGGAAGCGTCCCCTGTGGGGAAATGGAAGATCCCAGAGCAAGGACATAAAGCTGGTCCTGGAGAATCTATAGAAGGAGCGTATAAGATCCACCGCCCTCACTGAAGGATGTCACCTGTCATCTGTGGCCATCACTTTACATTCCCATGTCCTCCCGAAATCCAGAAGGGTCACCAAGATGCATCTAAGGAATAGACAGCCCTCCAGACGCCTTTGTAAAGAAACTCTTGTCCATTATTTGGAGAGCCATGGTGAAGACTAGTGTGATGGTCATTTACGTCTCTAAAGATGGCTGCCGCGATCTAATCTACTGATAATAAAGTACCGTGATCAATAGAATTTGTGTTTGTTGAAAGGAGCGATTATTATTATATACGAGAACAATCCTATTAATATTATAAAGGTGAAAGTTTGTGAGTTTGGATGTTTGGATGTTTAGATGTTTGTTCCTCAATCACGCAAAACTCGCTCCACCGATTTGGCTGAAATTTTCCACAAACAGTCACTACACTCGATTGCGCAATAGGCTACTTTTCGTCACAATAGCACACATACGTTTTTCCCAGGACTCCCACAAAACCCAAACTCACATCACTATTTCTGCAATCTCACACACTTTGGACCATAGCAAGCCACAAAATTCATATTACCCTCTACAGCAGAGGTCAGCATGCCAAGAGTGACACCAGCAGCCCAGGACCTGCAAGAGTTAAATGAAGTCTGAGTCTGTTCAGTGGGCTGCTAGAGCTCAAGCATAAGGACACTCCCCTTTGAGAGGGGTGCAGGAAACCCAGGGGGTGGAGCTTAATCGCTCAGGTCTGTGCCTGCTATAGTGGTCTGCATCCTTCAAGGATTCCCCGAGGAGAAGAGGAAGCTGCTAGCAAAGTGAAACTGAAAAACACACAGGTACATAGGATTACTGTTCTCATTAATGTCAGGCATTTGGGGTTATTAGTTTAGTCTTAGTAACTCCATGTGCCTCACATTAATAGGAATAACCCCATCATGTCCCTCATATTAACCCCTGTGTGCCTCACATTAATAGGAATAACCCCATCATGTCCCTCATATTAACCCCTGTGTGCCTCACATTAATAGGAATAAACCCCATCATGTCCCTCATATTAACCCCTGTGTGCCTCACATTATTAGGAATAAACCCCATCATGTCCCTCATATTAACCCCTGTGTGCCTCACATTATTAGGAATAAACCCCATCATGTCCCTCATATTAACCCCTGTGTGCCTCACATTAATAGGAATAAACCCCATCATGTCCCTCATATTAACCCCTGTGGGCCCCATATAAGGGTTACTAATAAACCTCAATAATGAAGATACTTAACTATTACCTCCAAGTCTCTCACATATCAGTAACTCTTACACAAGGGTTAATGTAAGGGACATGATGGGTTTAATTGCTATTACTAAGAGGCGCATGGAGTTACTAAACTGTCATGCACAGGGACAGACTTTATGTGGCTGCTCGAGAGTATCCTGTGCCCAAAACTGACATGTACTGGCGGAAAATAACAAATCATACAATGTCGTATATCGAAGTATATTAACCTGAAATACCTCTGTCCCAAAGACACTATGTACAGTTTATACCAACACCGTATAGCAGCTGAAATACAAATTACATTCAACACAAAAGTCTCATGTGCTCTCAGAATTACAGCAAAAACAAGATACACAGTTACATTTCATATCCCATCCCTTATACACAGTACGAAAAGCTTACCCGCGCCTGTATATACCCACTGCTACAATCACCGCAGACGAAGTCGCGGGTACCAGCTAGTTATTATTATATACGAGAACAATTATTATTATATACGAGAACAATTATTATTATATACGAGAACAATTATTATTATTATATACGAGAACAATTATTATTATATACGAGAACAATTATTATTATATATGAGAACAATTATTATATACGAGAACAATTATTATTATATACAAGAACAATTATTATATACGAGAACAATTATTATTATATACAAGAACAATTATTATTATATACCAGAACAATTATTATTATATACAAGAACAATTATTATTATATAAGAGAACAATTATTATTATATACGGGAACAATTATTATTATATAAGAGAACAATTATTATTATATACGGGAACAATTATTATTATATACCAGAACAATTATTATTATATCCCAGAACAATTATTATTATATATGAGAACAATTATTATTATAGACCAGAACAATTATTATATCCGAGAACAATTATTATTATATATGAGAACAATTATTATTATATACCAGAACAATTATTATTATATACCAGAACAATTATTATTATATATATAAGAACAATTATTATTATATATGAGAACAATTATTATTATATGCAAGAACAATTATTATTATATGAGAACAATTATTATTATATACAAGAACAATTATTATTATATACCAGAACAATTATTATTATATACCAGAACAATTATTATTATATACCAGAACAATTATTATTATTATTATATATAAGAACAATTATTATTATATACCAGAACACTTATTATTATATACCAGAACAATTATTATATCCGAGAACAATTATTATTATATATGAGAACAATTATTATTATATACAAGAACAATTATTATTATATACCAGAACAATTATTATTATATATGAGAACAATTATTATTATATACAAGAACAATTATTATTATATACCAGAACATTATTATATATGAGAACAATTATTATTATATACAAGAACAATTATTATTATATACCAGAACAATTATTATTATATACGAGAACAATTATTATTATATACCAGAACAATTATTATTATATACCAGAACAATTATTATTATATATGTGAACAATTATTATTATATACCAGAACAATTATTATTATATACCAGAACAATTATTATTATATACGAGAACACTTATTATTGTATACAAGAACAATTATTATTATATATGAGAACAATTATTATTATATACGAGAACAATTATTATTCTATACATTTTCCACCATTTATTCTGCACTTGTTCTGCCATCTGTAATGGGCTGCGGCTCAGTCACTGCTTCATTTAAGAATAAAGACAAGTTTCATTTATGGCCATTTCAGGCATTGAAAATCTAAGGGTAACAGTAGAGTTCTTTCTGCAGCATTCAAAGGGTTTTCAGGTTTATCAATTGATAACTTATCCTTAAGATAGGTCATCCATTGAAGATTGTGGGGGTGCGACACCTGGGCCCCCTGACAACCAGTTGTTTTAAAAGATCTGGCCTTCACTGCAGAGAAACCACCAGGTCGCTGCCTCTAGAAGAAGTCTCTATATCTGACATCAAAGGGACAGACAGAGACTTGGTCAAAAAGCAAGGTCAGGACCGGCAGCCTTAGTTTAAAAAAAAAAAATTATGCCGGGGA
The DNA here is from genome assembly GCF_031893055.1 of Leptodactylus fuscus. NCBI lineage: Eukaryota > Metazoa > Chordata > Amphibia > Anura > Leptodactylidae > Leptodactylus > Leptodactylus fuscus. The sequence goes on along the minus strand of NC_134274.1, from coordinate 81,732,645 downwards.
GATGAAAAAACCATACTTACCTTTCCCCGGTGCTCCATACTTCCTTGTCTGCGGTGCTCCATACTTACCTGTCCCCGGTGCTCCATACTTACCTGTCCCCAATGCTGCATACTTACCTGTCCGCGGTGCTCCATACTTACCTGTCCGCAGTGCTCCATACTTACCTGTCCGTGGTGCTCCATACTTACCTGTCCGCGGTGCTCCATACTTACCTGTCCCTGGTGCTCCATACTTACCTGTCCATGGTGCTCCATACTTACCTGTCCCCGGTGCTCCATACTTCCTTGTCTGCGGTGCTCCATACTTACCTGTCCCCGGTGCTCCATACTTACCTGTCCCCAATGCTGCATACTTACCTGTCCGCGGTGCTCCATACTTACCTGTCCGCAGTGCTCCATACTTACCTGTCCGTGGTGCTCCATACTTACCTGTCCGCGGTGCTCCATACTTACCTGTCCCTGGTGCTCCATACTTACCTGTCCATGGTGCTCCATACTTACCTGTCCCCGGTGCTCCATACTTACCTGTCCCCGGTGCTCCATACTTACCTGTCCCTGGTGCTCCATACTTACCTGTCCCCGGTGCTCCATACTTACCTATCCCCGGTACTCCATACTTACCTGTCCCCGGTGCTCCATAGTTACCTGTCCCCGGTGCTCCATACTTACCTGTCCCCGGTGCTCCATACTTACCTGTCCCCGGTGCTCCATAGTTACCTGTCCCCAGTGCTCCATACTTACCTGTCCCCAGTCCTCCATACTTACCTGTCCCCAGTGCTCCATACTTACCTGTCCCCAGTGCTCCATACTTACCTGTCCCCGGTGCTCCATACTTACCTGTCCCCGGATGCTCCATAATTACCTGTCCCCGGTGTTCCATACTTACCTGTCCCCGGATGCTCCATACTTACCTGTCCCCGGATGCTCCATACTTACCTGTCCCCGGTGCTCCATACTTCCTGTCCCCGGTGCTCCAGTGCCTTCCAGCGCAGTCTCGTCCTGCTGTTCTGATGTTTTCTTGCAGTATAAGTTCTCGCTGGCTGTGACGTCCCAGGTCCCTTTCCTTAGGCCGCTGATCAGGCTCACCTCCCCTAATTTAAAACAATATATATATTTTTCACAACCCCTTTAATGGTAAACAGGTCGTAGATCGGGGAAAGCACAAAGGCAAATAACCAAGTACAGGTAGTCAGGATATACATATAATCCAACATCTTCCCAGGATCTAGTAAGCTAGGAATCTTAGTGCTCACCTACCTTCCATTGGGGCAGAGACTTAATGATAGGCCATGCACAGGATGCCATCAGTATATTCATCAGTCTTGGTCCAAACTCGACTGGGGCCAGGACATCCCCTCCCCCCCATGGCTAATGCAATGAGAGAATAAATAATGTGTAAATAAACTTAATAATAAACTTAATAAACTTTTCTCACATCCATTAACAACCTGTATAATGAATTTCTAGCATCAATCAAGGGAAGAAAAATGGGGCCCCGTAGCAATATAACAGCCCTGTTACTGGTCCCCACACAGTATAACACCTGTTACAGGCTGCAATACCGTATACGGTCACCATTACAGGCAGGGCCGCCATCAGGAATTTTGGGGCCCCATACAGCCTAAATGTCTGCTCCCCCCCCCCCCCCCCGCCATTTTAAAACTACTTTATTTAGCGACATACCAATTCTGTATTACATTTCCCTTTATTTAGCAGCTTTACAAGGCTTAATCAGATTCTATTTGCAGGTATAATCTGCTATGTGTGACAGCGCCTATAGAGAGCCAACACCATCTATAAGAGCCTCCTAATAAATCCTCAGGGCTTATTCACATTGCGTTTTTGGCTTCCTTTGCCGGGATATGTTGGTAACCAGTCAGAATCAGCTGTCAACTTATCCCTGCACGAAGAACTGGCCATTAAAAAAAAAGGGGGCCTGCAGTTCTCCGTGCAGGGATAAGTGGGGAGCTGATTGTCACTGGTTACCAACGTATCCCGGCAAGGAAGGCCAAAAACGCAATGTGAACACTCCTTTAAAGTGAAAGTCGCACCCCCAAACAGGCTGCTATGCTAGTAACATAGCGGCCTACATCATTATTAATACAAAGCACACATACCTTTGGAGGTATTGTGTGCTTTGTAGTTCTCCAGCTAAAAACTTATATATTATTGCCCCAGACGTTCCGTCTCCGCAGTGCAGCACATCCGATGCCCCAACAATCCCCTCCCCCCAGTCCACCTTCTAACATCTTTCCATTGCCCCCTGTACCCATACCTCCCAACTTTTGAAGAACCGAAAGAGGGACAAAATGTGCGGCTCTCTGCGTGCCGCAGCAAATTTAGCCCCGCCCACTTTTATGTTGACTCCGCCCATTCTCATTAATTTTTCATGTGCCCGCACACAGTATAATCCTCCTACAGTCACCCGTAAATTATATGTCCCCCCCCTCTATCTCTCCCCCAGCTTCATATACACCCTTCATCTGCCCCCAGTTTCATGTCCCCCCCATCTCTGCCCCCAGATTCATGTCCTCTCCATCTCTGCCCCCAGTTTCATGTCCCCTCTATCTCTGTCTCCAGATTCATGTCCCCTCCATCTCTGCCCCCAGATTCATGTCCCCTCCATCTCTTCCCCCAGATTCATGTCCCTCCATCTCTACCTCCAGATTCATGTCCCCCATCTCTGCCCCCAGTTTCATGTCCCCTCCATCTCTGTCTTCAGATTCATGTCCCCTCCATCTCTGTCCCCAAATTTATGTCCCCCATCTCTACCCCCAGATTCATGTTCCCCATCTCTACCCCCAGATTCATGTCCCTCCATCTCTGCCCCCAGTTTCATGTCCCCTCCATCTCTGTCTCCAGATTCATGTCTCCACATCTCTGCCCCCAGATTCATGTCCCCTCCATCTCTTCCCCCAGATTCATGTCCCCACATCTCTGCCCCCAGTGTCATGCCGTCCTCTCCTTCATCTGCCCCAGTTTCATGTCCCCTCCATCTCTGTCTCCAGATTCATGTCCCCTCCATCTCTGTCCCCAGATTCATGTCCCCCATCTCTACCCCCAGATTCATGTCCCCACATCTCTGCCCCCAGATTCATGTCCCCACATCTCTGCCCCCAGATTCATGTCCCCCATCTCTGCCCCCAGATTCATGTCCCCTCCATCTCTTCCCCCAGATTCATGTCTCCACATCTCTGCCCCCAGATTCATGTCCCCTCCATCTCTTCCCCCAGATTCATGTCTCTACATCTCTGCCTCCAGATTCATGTCCCCCCATCTCTTCCCCCAGATTCATGTCCGCCCATCTCTGCCCCCAGATTCATGTCCCCCATCTCTACCCCCAGATTCATGTTCCCTCCATCTCTTCCCCCAGATTCATGTTCCCTCCATCTCTTCCCCCAGATTCATGTCTCCACATCTCTGCCCCCAGTGTCATGCCGTCCTCTCCTTCATCTGCCCCCATTTTCACGTTCCACCTCAGTGTACACATTACACTTACCTTCTCCTAGTTCCCGCGCCGCTCTCTCTGCGCCTCTCTGTCTCACTCGCGCACAGTTGTAGATGCGATGTGACGTCATCACATCGCGTCTACACAGCCGGCGTGCAGAGGCGAAGCAAGGAGCTGAATTGTGTCAGCTCCTTGCTGTAGCCGCGTATGTGTCCAACTCAGATTTGCTTCCTCTGGACGCAGATCTGAGTTGAAATCGGACACACAATGACTGCTGCGGTCGCCAGGGGGCCGGCACACGGTGGCGGGCCAAAACCGGGCCCCCCGCATTTTTCAATTTGGCCGGGCCCCTGACGCCAGTAGCAGTAGTACTGGCCTATCGGCGGCCCTGATTACAGGCAAACATACAGTGTACTGTACAAATGAAGAGAGTGGAGGAGGGGCACACAATCCGGATACAAAAACTGCTTTTATTGAACACGTTGCAGACAGGGATCAGCTGTGGACAGACAGACATCAGCCAGCCATTTCACAGCATTTCTACAGGCTTGACCAGTGTACTGTCCCCGTTACAGGCACCCCCCCCCCCACCCGCCGTATACAGTATACTGTCCCCCAGTGTTTAAATCGAGAACAATTATTAGGGGGAACTCTGGAATAAATAACCCCTCATACACACTATTATGCCCCATAGTGGCCCCTGCACACAGCATTATGCCCCATAGTGGCCCCTGCACACAGTATTATGCCCCATAGTGGCCCCTGCACACAGTATTATGCCCCATAGTGGCCACTGCACACAGCATTATCCCCCATAGTGGCCCCTGCACACAGTATTATCCCCCATAGTGGTCCCTGCACACACTATTATGCCCCATAGTGGCCCCTGCACACAGTATTATTCCCCATAGTGGCTCCTGCACACAGTATTATGCCCCATAGTGGCCCCTGCACACAGTATTATACCCCATATTGGCCCCTGCACACAGTATTCTGCCCCATAGTGGCCCCTGCACACAGTATTATCCCCCATAGTGGCCCCTGCACACACTATTATGCCCCATAGTGGCCCCTGCACACAGTATTATTCCCCATAGTGGCCCCTGCACACAGTATTATACCCCATATTGGCCCCTGCACACAGTATTCTGCCCCATAGTGGCCCCTGCACACAGTATTATGTCCCATTGAGGACCACCCATGTACAAAGATTATACTCTGGAGTTTTTTCAGACCACAGAGTATAATAATCGGGGACCCAAGGGCGGATACAAACATAAAAAAAACACTGTTACTTACCTCTCCTGGGCTCTGGTGCACTCCTAGCTGATGTCGGCCTTCTTCAATGATGTAAGAAACGTCACGTGAGCTGGGCTTGCGTCGCGATGCACAAGGACACACGCCTCAGCCCACATGACATCTGGGACGTCACCAAATAGGTCTGAAGCCTTCCAGAGCCAGGAGAGGTAAGTAACAGTGTTTTTTATGTTCCGCATCCCGCTTCAGAAATCAAAGCCTCAATAATTGAAAGTGTGTGAAGCCTGCAGAGACATTTGATTATTGAGGCTTGATTTATTTATAATGGAACGCTGAAAAACAGTTTGTAATTATGTCAGAACTGAGATCCAGCGAGGTCCGGCCCAATTTAAGCACTGCTGTTCTCCATAAAATATACTGTCCCTGTTACTTGATCCCATACAGTATATTGTCTTCGTTACAGGCCCCCATACAATATAATGCTTCCCCCATACAGGCCCCCATACAATATAATGCTTAATCCATACAGGCCCCCATACAATATAACGCTTCCCCCATACAATATAATGCTTCCCCCATACATGCCTCCACACAATATAACGCTTCCCCTATAAAGGCCCCCATACAATATAACGCTTCCTCCATACAGGTCCCCATACAATATAACGCTTCCCCCATACAGGCTTCCATACAATATAACGCTTCCCCCATACAGGCTTCCATACAATATAACGCTTCCCCCATACAGGCTTCCATACAATATAATGCTTCCCCCATACAGGCTTCCATACAATATAACGCTTCCCCCATACAGGCATCCATACAATATAACGCTTCTCCCATACAAGCCCCCATACAATATAATACTTCCCCCATACAGCCCTCCATACAATATAACGCTTCCCCCATACAGCCCTCCATACAATATAACGCTTCCCCCATACAGGCCCCCATACAATATAATGGTTCCCCCATACAATATAACGCTTCCACATACAGGCCTCCATACAATAAAACGCTTCCCCCATACAGGCCCCCATACAATATAATGCTTCCCTTCATACAGGCCCCCATACAATATAACGCTTCCCCCATACAGGCCCCGATACAATATAACGCTTCCCCCATACAGGCCTCCATACAATATAACGCTTCCCCATACAGGCCCCCATACAATATAACGCTTCCCCCATACAGGCCCCCATACAATATAATGCTTCCTCCATACAGGTCCCCATACAATATAACGCTTCCTCCATACAGGCCCCCATACAATATAATGCTTCCCCCATACAGGCCTCCATACAATATAATGCTTCCTCCATACAGGCCACCATACAATATAAAGATTCCCCCATACAGGCCCCCATACAATATAACACTTCCCCCATACAGGCCCCCATACAATATAACGCTTCCCCTATACAGGCCCCCATACAATATAACGTTTCCCCCATACAATATAACGCTTCCCCCATACAGGCATCCATACAATATAATGCTTCCCCTATACAGGCCCCCATACAATATAACGCTTCCCCCATACAGGCCCCCATACAATATAGCGCTTTTCCCATACAGGCCCCGATACAATATAACGCTTCCCCCATACAGGCCTCCATACAATAAAATGCTTCCCCCATACAGTCCCCCATACAATATAACGCTGCCCCCATACAGGCCCCCATACAATATAATGCTTCCTCCATACAATATAACGCTTCCCCCGTACAGGCCCCCATACAATATAACGCTTCCCCTATACCGGCCCCCATACAATATAAGGCTTCCCCCATACAATATAACGCTTCCCCCATACAGGCCCCCATACAATATAACGCTTCTCCCATACAGGCTCCGATACAATATAACGCTTCCCCCATACAGGCCCCCTAACAATATAATGCTTCCCCCATACAGGCCCCGATACAATATAACGCTTCCCCCATACAGGCCTCCATACAATATAACGCTTCCCCCATACAGGCCCCCACACAATATAACGCTTCTCCCATACAGGCTCCGATACAATATAACGCTTCTCCCATACAGGCTCCGATACAATATAACGCTTCCCCCATACAGGCCCCCATACAATATAACGCTTCCCCCATACAGGCCCCGATACAATATAACGCTTCCCCCATACAGGCCCCCATACAATATAACGCTTCCCCCATACAGGCCCCGATACAATATAACGCTTCCCCCATACAGGCCCCCATACAATATAACGCTTCCCCCATACAGGCCTCCATACAATATAATGCTTCCCCCATACAGGCCCCCATACAATATAACGCTTCTCCCATACAGGCTCCGATACAATATAACGCTTCCCCCATACAGGCCCCCATACAATATAATGCTTCCCCCATACAGGCCCCGATACAATATAACGCTTCCCCCATACAGGCCCCCATACAATATAACGCTTCCCCCATACAGGCCCACATACAATATAATGCTTCCCCCATACAGGCCTCCATACAATATAACGCTTCCCCCATACAGGCCCCCATACAATATAACGCTTCTCCCATACAGGACCCGATACAATATAACGCTTCCCCCATACAGGCCTCCATACAATATAACGCTTCCCCCATACAGGCCTCCATACAATATAATGCTTCCCCCATACAGGCCCCCATACAATATAAAGCTTCCCCCATACAGGCCCCAATACAATATAACGCTTCCCACATACAGGCCCCCATACAATATAACGCTTCCCCCATACAGGCCCCCATACAATATAACGCTTCCCCCATACAGGCCTCCATACAATATAATGCTTCCCCCATTCAGGCCTCCATACAATATAATGCTTCCCCCATCCAGGCCCCCATACAATATAACGCTGCCCCCATACAGGCCTCCATACAATATAACGCTTCAACCATACAGGCCCCCATACAATATAACGCTTCCCCCATACAGGCCTCCATACAATATAACGCTTCCTCTATACAGGCCCCCATACAATATAACGCTTCTCCCATACAGGCCCCGATATAATATAACGCTTCCCCCATACACGCCTCCATACAATATAATGCTTCCCCCATACAGGCCCCAATACAACATAACACTTCCCCCATACAGGCCCACATACAATATAACGCTTCCCCCATACAGGCCCCCATACAATATAATGCTTCCCCCATACAGGCCCCAATACAATAAAATGCTTCCCCTATACAGGCCCCCATACAATATAACGCTTCCCCCATACAGGCCTCCATACAATATAATGCTTCCCCCATACAGGCCTCCATACAATATAATGCTTCCCCTATACAGGACCCAATACAATATAAAGCTTCCCCCATACAGGCCCCCATACAATATAACGCTTCCCCCATACAGGCCCCCATACAATATAACGCTTCCCCCATACAATATAATGCTTCCCCTATACAGGCCCCCATACAATATAACGCTTCCCCCATACAATATAACGCTTCCCCCATACAGGCCTACATACAAAATGCTTCCCCCATACAGGCCTCCATACAATATAATGCTTCCCCCATACAGTCCCCCATACAATATAATGCTGCCCCCATACAATATAACGCTTCCCCTATACAGGCCCCCATACAATATAACGCTTCCCCCATACAATATAGCGCTCCCCCATACAGGCCCCCATACAATATAACGCTTCCCCCATACAGGCCCCCATACAATATAACGCTTCCCCCATACAGGCCTCCATACAATATAATGCTTCCCCCATACAGGCCCCCATACAATATAACGCTGCCCCCATACAGGCCTCCATACAATATAACGCTTCCCCTATACAGGCCCCCATACAATATAACGCTTCCCCCATACAATATAATGCTTCCCCCATACAAGCCTCCATACAATATAATGCTTCCCCCTTACAGGCCCCAATACAATATAAGGCTTCCCCCATACAGGCCCCCATACAATATAACGCTTCCCCCATACAGGCCCCCATACAATATAACGCTTCCCCCATACAGGCCCCCATACAATATAACGCTTCCCCCATACAGGCCCCCATACAATATAACGCTTCCCCTATACAGGCCCCCATACAATATAACGCTTCCCCGATACAGACCTCCATACAATATAATGCTTCCCCCATACAGGCCCCAATACAATATAACGCTTCCCCCATACAGGCCCCCATACAATGTAACGCTTCCCCCATACAGGCCACCATACAATATAACGCTTCCTCCATACAGGCCCTCATACAATATGACGCTTCCCCCATACAGGCCCCCATACAATATAATGCTTCCCCTATACAGGCCCCCATACAATATAACGCTTCCCCCATACAGGTCCCCCATACAATATAACGCTTCCCCCATACAGGCCTCCATACAATATAACGCTTCCCCCATACAGTCCCCCATACAATATAACGCTGCCCCCATACAATATAACGCTTCCCCCATACAGGCCCCCATACAATATAACGCTTCTCCCATACAGGCTCTGATACAATATAATGCTTCCCCCATACAGGCCCCGATACAATATAACGCTTCCCCCATACAGGCCTCCATACAATATAATGCTTCCCCCATACAGGCCCCCATACAATATAATGCTTCCCCCATACAGGCCCCCATACAATATAACGCTTCCCCCATACAGGCCCCCATACAATATAACGCTTCCCCCATACAGGCCCCCATACAATATAATGCTTCCCCCATACAGGCCTCCATGCAATATAACTCTTCCCCCATACAGGCCCCCATACAATATAACGCTTCTCCCATACAGGCCTCCATACAATATAACGCTTCCCCCATACAGGCCTCCATACAATATAACGCTTCCCCCATATGGGCCCCAATACAATATAACGCTTCCCCCATACAGGCCCCCATACAATATAACGCTTTCCCCATACAGGCCTCCATACAAAATGCTTCCCCCATACAGGCCTCCATACAATATAACGCTTCCCCCATACAGGCCTCCATACAAAATGCTTCCCCCATACAGGCCTCCATACAATATAACGCTTCCCCCATACAGGCCTCCATACAAAATGCTTCCCCTATACAGGCCCCCATACAATATAACGCTTCCCCCATACAGGCCCCCATACAATATAACGCTTCCCCCATACAGGCCCCGATACAATATAACGCTTCTCCCATACAGGCCCCGATACAATATAACTCTTCCCCCATACAGGCCCCAATACAATATAACGCTTCCCACATACAGGCCCCCATACAATATAACGCTTCCCCCATACAGGCCCCCATACAATATAAACGCTTCCCCCATACAAGCCCCCATACAATATAACGCTTTCCCCATACAGGCCTCCATACAATATAACGCTTCCCCCATACAGGCCTCCATACAAAATGCTTCCCCCATACAGGCCTCCATACAATATAACGCTTCCCCCATACAGGCCCCCATACAATATAACGCTTCTCCCATACAGGCCCCGATACAATATAACTCTTCCCCCATACAGGCCCCAATACAATATAACGCTTCCCACATACAGGCCCCCATACAATATAACGCTTCCCCCATACAGGCCCCCATACAATATAAACGCTTCCCCCATACAAGCCCCCATACAATATAACGCTTTCCCCATACAGGCCCCCATACAATATAACGCTTCCCCCATACAGGCCTCCATACAAAATGCTTCCCCCATACAGGTCTCCATACAATATAACGCTTCCCCCATACAGGCCCCCATACAATATAACGCTTCCCCCATACAGGCCCCGATACAATATAACGCTTCTCCCATACAGGCCCCGAACAATATAACTCTTCCCCCATACAGGCCCCATTACAATATAACGCTTCCCACATACAGGCCCCCATACAATATAACGCTTCCCCCATACAGGCCCCCATACAATATAAACGCTTCCCCCATACAAGCCCCCATACAATATAACGCTTCCCCCATACAGGCCTCCATACAATATAACGCTTCCCCCATACAATATAACACTTCCCCCATACAGGCCTCCATACAATATAACGCTTCCCCCATACAGGCCCCCATACAATATAATGCTTCCCCCATACAGGCCCCCATACAATATAACGCTTCCCCCATACAGGCCCTCATACAATATAACGCTTCCCCCATACAGGCCTCCATACAATATAATGCTTCCCCCATACAGGCCTCCATACAATATAACTCGTTCCCCATATAGGCCTCCATACAATATAACGCTTCCCCTATACAGGCCCCCATACAATATAACGCTTCTCCCATACAATATAACGCTTCCCCCATACAAAATAACACTTCTCCCATACAGGCCCCGATACAATATAACGCTTCCCCCATACAGGCCCCAATACAATATAACGCTTCCCCCATACAGGCCCCCATACAATATAACGCTTCCCCCATACAGGCCCCCATACTAAATAACGCTTCCCCCATACAGGCCCCCGTACAATATAACGCTTCCCCCATACAGGCCTCCGTACAATATAACGCTTCCCCCATACAGGCCCCCATACAATATAACGCTTCCCCCATACAGGCCCCCATTCAATATAACGCTTCCCCCATACAGGCCCCCATACAATATAACGCTTCCCCCATACAGGCCCCCATACAATATAACGCTTCCCCCATACAGGCCTCCATACAATAAAACGCTTCCCCCATACAGGCCTCCATACAATATAACGCTTCCCCCATACAGGCCCCCATACAATATAACCCTTCCCCCATACAGACCCCCATACAATATAACGCTTCCCCCATACAGGCCTCCATACAATATAACGCTTCCCCCATACAGGCCCCCATGCAATATAACGCTTCCCCCATACAGGCCCCCATACAATATAACGCTTCCCCCATACAGCCCTCCATACAATATAACGCTTCCCCCATACAGGCCCCCATACAATATAATGCTTCCCCCATACAATATAACGCTTCCCCATACAGGCCTCCATACAATAAAACGCTTCCCCCATACAGGCCCCCATACAATATAATGCTTCCCTTCATACAGGCCCCCATACAATATAACGCTTCCCCCATACAGGCCCCCATACAATATAACGCTTCCCCCATACAGGCCCCCATACAATATAACGCTTCCCCCATACAGGCCCCCATACAATATAACGCTTCCTCGATACAGGCCCCCATACAATATAACGCTTCCTCCATTCAGGCCCCCATACAATATAATGCTTCCCCCATACAGGCCTCCATACAATATAATGCTTCCTCCATACAGGCCACCTTACAATATAAAGATTCCCCCATACAGGCCCCCATACAATATAACGCTTCCCCTATACAGGCCCCCATACAATATAACATTTCCCCCATACAATATAACGCTTCCCCCATACAGGCCTCCATACAATATAATGCTTCCCCTATACAGGCCCCCATACAATATAACGCTTCCCCCATACAGGCCCCCATACAATATAGCGCTTTTCCCATACAGGCCCCGATACAATATAACGCTTCCCCCATACAGGCCTCCATACAATAAAATGCTTCCCCCATACAGTCCCCCATACAATATAACACTGCCCCCATACAGGCCCCCATACAATATAATGCTTCCTCCATACAATATAACGCTTCCCCCGTACAGGCCCCCATACAATATAATGCTTCCCCTATACAGGCCCCCATACAATATAAGGCTTCCCCCATACAATATAACGCTTCCGCCATACAGGCCCCCATACAATATAATGCTTCCCCCATACAGGCCCCGATACAATATAATGCTTCCCCCATACAGGCCTCCATACAATATAATGCTTCCCCCATACAGGCCCCCATACAATATAACGCTTCTCCCATACAGGCTCCGATACAATATAACGCTTCCCCCATACAGGCCCCCATACAATATAATGCTTCCCCCATACAGGCCCCGATACAATATAATGCTTCCCCCATACAGGCCTCCATACAATATAATGCTTCCCCCATACAGGCCCCCATACAATATAACGCTTCTCCCATACAGGCTCCGATACAATATAACGCTTCCCCCATACAGGCCCCCATATAATATAATGCTTCCCCCATACAGGCCCCGATACAATATAACGCTTCCCCCATACAGGCCCCCATACAATATAACGCTTCCCCCATACAGGCCCCGATACAATATAACGCTTCCCCCATACAGGCCCCCATACAATATAACGCTTCCCCCATACAGGCCTCCATACAATATAACGCTTCCCCCATACAGGCCCCCATACAATATAACGCTTCTCCCATACAGGCTCCGATACAATATAACGCTTCCCCCATACAGGCCCCCATACAATATAATGCTTCCCTCATACAGGCCCCGATACAATATAACGCTTCCCCCATCCAGGCCCCCATACAATATAACGCTGCCCTCATACAGGCCTCCATACAATATAACGCTTCAACCATACAGGCCCCCATACAATATAACGCTTCCCCCATGCAGGCCTCCATACAATATAATGCTTCCCCCATTCAGGCCTCCATACAATATAATGCTTCCCCCATCCAGGCCCCCATACAATATAATGCTGCCCCCATACAGGCCTCCATACAATATAACGCTTCCTCTATACAGGCCCCCATACAATATAACGCTTCTCCCATACAGGCCCCGATATAATATAACGCTTCCCCCATACACGCCTCCATACAATATAATGCTTCCCCCATACAGGCCCCAATACAACATAACGCTTCCCCCATACAGGCCCACATACAATATAACGCTTCCCCCATACAGGCCCCCATACAATATAATGCTTCCCCCATACAGGCCCCAATACAATATAATGCTTCCCCTATACATGCCCCCATACAATATAACGCTTCCCCCATACAGGCCTCCATACAATATAATGCTTCCCCCATACAGGCCTCCATACAATATAATGCTTCCCCTATACAGGACCCAATACAATATAAAGCTTCCCCCATACAGGCCCCCATACAATATAATGCTTCCCCTATACAGGCCCCCATACAATATAACGCTTCCCCCATACAAGCCCCCATACAATATAACGCTTCCCCCATACAGGCCTACATACAAAATGCTTCCCCCATACAGGCCTCCATACAATTTAATGCTTCCCCCATACAGTCCCCCATACAATATAATGCTGCCCCCATACAGGCCTCCATACAATATAACGCTTCCCCTATACACGCCCCCATACAATATAACGCTTCCCCCATACAATATAACGCTTCCCCCATACAGGCCCCCATACAATATAACGCTTCCCCCATACAGGCCCCCATACAATATAACGCTTCCCCCATACAGGCCTCCATACAATATAATGCTTCCCCCATACAGGACTCCATACAATATAATGCTTCCCCCATACAGGCCCCCATACAATATAACGCTTCCCCCATACAGGCCCCCCATACAATATAACGCTTCCCCCATACAGGCCTCCATACAATATAACGCTTCCCCCATACAGTCCCCCATACAATATAACGCTGCCCCCATACAATATAACGCTTCCCCCATACAGGCCCCCATACAATATAACGCTTCCCCTATAAAGGCCCCCATACAATATAACGCTTCCCCCATACAGGCCCCCATACAATATAACGCTTCTCCCATACAGGCTCTGATACAATATAATGCTTCCCCCATACAGGCCCCGATACAATATAACGCTTCCCCCATACAGGCCTCCATACAATATAATGCTTCCCCCATACAGGCCCCCATACAATATAATGCTTCCCCCATACAGGCCCCCATACAATATAATGCTTCCCCCATACAGGCCCCCATACAATATAACGCTTCCCCCATACAGGCCCCCATACAATATAATGCTTCCCCCATACAGGCCTCCATGCAATATAACTCTTCCCCCATACAGGCCCCCATACAATATAATGCTTCCCCCATACAGGCCCCCATACAATATAACGCTTCTCCCATACAGGCCCCCATACAATATAACGCTTCCCCCATACAGGCCTCCATACAATATAATGCTTCCCCCATATGGACCCCAATACAATATAACGCTTCCCCCATACAGGCCCCCATACAATATAACGCTTTCCCCATACAGGCCTCCATACAATATAACGCTTCCCCCATACAGGCCTCCATACAAAATGCTTCCCCCATACAGGCCTCCATACAATATAACGCTTCCCCCATACAGGCCTCCATACAAAATGCTTCCCCCATACAGGCCTCCATACAATATAACGCTTCCCCCATACAGGCCTCCATACAAAATGCTTCCCCTATACAGGCCCCCATACAATATAACGCTTCCCCCATACAGGCCCCCATACAATATAACGCTTCCCCCATACAGGCCCCGATACAATATAACGCTTCTCCCATACAGGCCCCGATACAATATAACGCTTCTCCCATACAGGCCCCGATACAATATAACTCTTCCCCCATACAGGCCCCAATACAATATAACGCTTCCCACATACAGGCCCCCATACAATATAACGCTTCCCCCATACAGGCCCCCATACAATATAAACGCTTCCCCCATACAAGCCCCCATACAATATAACGCTTTCCCCATACAGGCCTCCATACAATATAACGCTTCCCCCATACAGGCCTCCATACAAAATGCTTCCCCCATACAGGCCTCCATACAATATAACGCTTCCCCCATACAGGCCCCCATACAATATAACGCTTCTCCCATACAGGCCCCGATACAATATAACTCTTCCCCCATACAGGCCCCAATACAATATAACGCTTCCCACATACAGGCCCCCATACAATATAACGCTTCCCCCATACAGGCCCCCATACAATATAAACGCTTCCCCCATACAAGCCCCCATACAATATAACGCTTTCCCCATACAGGCCCCCATACAATATAACGCTTCCTCCATACAGGCCCCCATACAATATAATGCTTCCCCCATACAGGCCTCCATACAATATAATGCTTCCTCCATACAGGCCACCATACAATATAAAGATTCCCCCATACAGGCCCCCATACAATATAACGCTTCCCCTATACAGGCCCCCATACAATATAACGTTTCCCCCATACAATATAACGCTTCCCCCATACAGGCATCCATACAATATAATGCTTCCCCTATACAGGCCCCCATACAATATAACGCTTCCCCCATACAGGCCCCCATACAATATAGCGCTTTTCCCATACAGGCCCCGATACAATATAACGATTCCCCAATACAGGCCTCCATACAATAAAATGCTTCCCCCATACAGTCCCCCATACAATATAACGCTGCCCCCATACAGGCCCCCATACAATATAATGCTTCCTCCATACAATATAACGCTTCCCCCGTACAGGCCCCCATACAATATAACGCTTCCCCTATACCGGCCCCCATACAATATAAGGCTTCCCCCATACAATATAACGCTTCCCCCATACAGGCCCCCATACAATATAACGCTTCTCCCATACAGGCTCCGATACAATATAACGCTTCCCCCATACAGGCCCCCTAACAATATAATGCTTCCCCCATACAGGCCCCGATACAATATAACGCTTCCCCCATACAGGCCTCCATACAATATAACGCTTCCCCCATACAGGCCCCCACACAATATAACGCTTCTCCCATACAGGCTCCGATACAATATAACGCTTCTCCCATACAGGCTCCGATACAATATAACGCTTCCCCCATACAGGCCCCCATACAATATAACGCTTCCCCCATACAGGCCCCGATACAATATAACGCTTCCCCCATACAGGCCCCCATACAATATAACGCTTCCCCCATACAGGCCCCGATACAATATAACGCTTCCCCCATACAGGCCCCCATACAATATAACGCTTCCCCCATACAGGCCTCCATACAATATAATGCTTCCCCCATACAGGCCCCCATACAATATAACGCTTCTCCCATACAGGCTCCGATACAATATAACGCTTCCCCCATACAGGCCCCCATACAATATAATGCTTCCCCCATACAGGCCCCGATACAATATAACGCTTCCCCCATACAGGCCCCCATACAATATAACGCTTCCCCCATACAGGCCCACATACAATATAATGCTTCCCCCATACAGGCCTCCATACAATATAACGCTTCCCCCATACAGGCCCCCATACAATATAACGCTTCTCCCATACAGGACCCGATACAATATAACGCTTCCCCCATACAGGCCTCCATACAATATAACGCTTCCCCCATACAGGCCTCCATACAATATAATGCTTCCCCCATACAGGCCCCCATACAATATAAAGCTTCCCCCATACAGGCCCCAATACAATATAACGCTTCCCACATACAGGCCCCCATACAATATAACGCTTCCCCCATACAGGCCCCCATACAATATAACGCTTCCCCCATACAGGCCTCCATACAATATAATGCTTCCCCCATTCAGGCCTCCATACAATATAATGCTTCCCCCATCCAGGCCCCCATACAATATAACGCTGCCCCCATACAGGCCTCCATACAATATAACGCTTCAACCATACAGGCCCCCATACAATATAACGCTTCCCCCATACAGGCCTCCATACAATATAACGCTTCCTCTATACAGGCCCCCATACAATATAACGCTTCTCCCATACAGGCCCCGATATAATATAACGCTTCCCCCATACACGCCTCCATACAATATAATGCTTCCCCCATACAGGCCCCAATACAACATAACACTTCCCCCATACAGGCCCACATACAATATAACGCTTCCCCCATACAGGCCCCCATACAATATAATGCTTCCCCCATACAGGCCCCAATACAATAAAATGCTTCCCCTATACAGGCCCCCATACAATATAACGCTTCCCCCATACAGGCCTCCATACAATATAATGCTTCCCCCATACAGGCCTCCATACAATATAATGCTTCCCCTATACAGGACCCAATACAATATAAAGCTTCCCCCATACAGGCCCCCATACAATATAACGCTTCCCCCATACAGGCCCCCATACAATATAACGCTTCCCCCATACAATATAATGCTTCCCCTATACAGGCCCCCATACAATATAACGCTTCCCCCATACAATATAACGCTTCCCCCATACAGGCCTACATACAAAATGCTTCCCCCATACAGGCCTCCATACAATATAATGCTTCCCCCATACAGTCCCCCATACAATATAATGCTGCCCCCATACAATATAACGCTTCCCCTATACAGGCCCCCATACAATATAACGCTTCCCCCATACAATATAGCGCTCCCCCATACAGGCCCCCATACAATATAACGCTTCCCCCATACAGGCCCCCATACAATATAACGCTTCCCCCATACAGGCCTCCATACAATATAATGCTTCCCCCATACAGGCCCCCATACAATATAACGCTGCCCCCATACAGGCCTCCATACAATATAACGCTTCCCCTATACAGGCCCCCATACAATATAACGCTTCCCCCATACAATATAATGCTTCCCCCATACAAGCCTCCATACAATATAATGCTTCCCCCTTACAGGCCCCAATACAATATAAGGCTTCCCCCATACAGGCCCCCATACAATATAACGCTTCCCCCATACAGGCCCCCATACAATATAACGCTTCCCCCATACAGGCCCCCATACAATATAACGCTTCCCCCATACAGGCCCCCATACAATATAACGCTTCCCCTATACAGGCCCCCATACAATATAACGCTTCCCCGATACAGACCTCCATACAATATAATGCTTCCCCCATACAGGCCCCAATACAATATAACGCTTCCCCCATACAGGCCCCCATACAATGTAACGCTTCCCCCATACAGGCCACCATACAATATAACGCTTCCTCCATACAGGCCCTCATACAATATGACGCTTCCCCCATACAGGCCCCCATACAATATAATGCTTCCCCTATACAGGCCCCCATACAATATAACGCTTCCCCCATACAGGCCCCCCATACAATATAACGCTTCCCCCATACAGGCCTCCATACAATATAACGCTTCCCCCATACAGTCCCCCATACAATATAACGCTGCCCCCATACAATATAACGCTTCCCCCATACAGGCCCCCATACAATATAACGCTTCTCCCATACAGGCTCTGATACAATATAATGCTTCCCCCATACAGGCCCCGATACAATATAACGCTTCCCCCATACAGGCCTCCATACAATATAATGCTTCCCCCATACAGGCCCCCATACAATATAATGCTTCCCCCATACAGGCCCCCATACAATATAACGCTTCCCCCATACAGGCCCCCATACAATATAACGCTTCCCCCATACAGGCCCCCATACAATATAATGCTTCCCCCATACAGGCCTCCATACAATATAACGCTTCCCCCATACAGGCCTCCATACAAAATGCTTCCCCTATACAGGCCCCCATACAATATAACGCTTCCCCCATACAGGCCCCCATACAATATAACGCTTCCCCCATACAGGCCCCGATACAATATAACGCTTCTCCCATACAGGCCCCGATACAATATAACTCTTCCCCCATACAGGCCCCAATACAATATAACGCTTCCCACATACAGGCCCCCATACAATATAACGCTTCCCCCATACAGGCCCCCATACAATATAAACGCTTCCCCCATACAAGCCCCCATACAATATAACGCTTTCCCCATACAGGCCTCCATACAATATAACGCTTCCCCCATACAGGCCTCCATACAAAATGCTTCCCCCATACAGGCCTCCATACAATATAACGCTTCCCCCATACAGGCCCCCATACAATATAACGCTTCTCCCATACAGGCCCCGATACAATATAACTCTTCCCCCATACAGGCCCCAATACAATATAACGCTTCCCACATACAGGCCCCCATACAATATAACGCTTCCCCCATACAGGCCCCCATACAATATAAACGCTTCCCCCATACAAGCCCCCATACAATATAACGCTTTCCCCATACAGGCCCCCATACAATATAACGCTTCCCCCATACAGGCCTCCATACAAAATGCTTCCCCCATACAGGTCTCCATACAATATAACGCTTCCCCCATACAGGCCCCCATACAATATAACGCTTCCCCCATACAGGCCCCGATACAATATAACGCTTCTCCCATACAGGCCCCGAACAATATAACTCTTCCCCCATACAGGCCCCATTACAATATAACGCTTCCCACATACAGGCCCCCATACAATATAACGCTTCCCCCATACAGGCCCCCATACAATATAAACGCTTCCCCCATACAAGCCCCCATACAATATAACGCTTCCCCCATACAGGCCTCCATACAATATAACGCTTCCCCCATACAATATAACACTTCCCCCATACAGGCCTCCATACAATATAACGCTTCCCCCATACAGGCCCCCATACAATATAATGCTTCCCCCATACAGGCCCCCATACAATATAACGCTTCCCCCATACAGGCCCTCATACAATATAACGCTTCCCCCATACAGGCCTCCATACAATATAATGCTTCCCCCATACAGGCCTCCATACAATATAACTCGTTCCCCATATAGGCCTCCATACAATATAACGCTTCCCCTATACAGGCCCCCATACAATATAACGCTTCTCCCATACAATATAACGCTTCCCCCATACAAAATAACACTTCTCCCATACAGGCCCCGATACAATATAACGCTTCCCCCATACAGGCCCCAATACAATATAACGCTTCCCCCATACAGGCCCCCATACAATATAACGCTTCCCCCATACAGGCCCCCATACTAAATAACGCTTCCCCCATACAGGCCCCCGTACAATATAACGCTTCCCCCATACAGGCCTCCGTACAATATAACGCTTCCCCCATACAGGCCCCCATACAATATAACGCTTCCCCCATACAGGCCCCCATTCAATATAACGCTTCCCCCATACAGGCCCCCATACAATATAACGCTTCCCCCATACAATATAACGCTTCCCCCATACAGGCCTCCATACAATAAAACGCTTCCCCCATACAGGCCTCCATACAATATAACGCTTCCCCCATACAGGCCTCCATACAACATAACGCTTCCCCCATACAGGCCCCCATACAATATAACCCTTCCCCCATACAGACCCCCATACAATATAACGCTTCCCCCATACAGGCCTCCATACAATATAACGCTTCCCCCATACAGGCCCCCATGCAATATAACGCTTCCCCCATACAGGCCCCCATACAATATAACGCTTCCCCCATACAGCCCTCCATACAATATAACGCTTCCCCCATACAGGCCCCCATACAATATAATGCTTCCCCCATACAATATAACGCTTCCCCATACAGGCCTCCATACAATAAAACGCTTCCCCCATACAGGCCCCCATACAATATAATGCTTCCCTTCATACAGGCCCCCATACAATATAACGCTTCCCCCATACAGGCCCCCATACAATATAACGCTTCCCCCATACAGGCCCCCATACAATATAACGCTTCCCCCATACAGGCCCCCATACAATATAACGCTTCCTCGATACAGGCCCCCATACAATATAACGCTTCCTCCATTCAGGCCCCCATACAATATAATGCTTCCCCCATACAGGCCTCCATACAATATAATGCTTCCTCCATACAGGCCACCTTACAATATAAAGATTCCCCCATACAGGCCCCCATACAATATAACGCTTCCCCTATACAGGCCCCCATACAATATAACATTTCCCCCATACAATATAACGCTTCCCCCATACAGGCCTCCATACAATATAATGCTTCCCCTATACAGGCCCCCATACAATATAACGCTTCCCCCATACAGGCCCCCATACAATATAGCGCTTTTCCCATACAGGCCCCGATACAATATAACGCTTCCCCCATACAGGCCTCCATACAATAAAATGCTTCCCCCATACAGTCCCCCATACAATATAACACTGCCCCCATACAGGCCCCCATACAATATAATGCTTCCTCCATACAATATAACGCTTCCCCCGTACAGGCCCCCATACAATATAATGCTTCCCCTATACAGGCCCCCATACAATATAAGGCTTCCCTCATACAATATAACGCTTCCGCCATACAGGCCCCCATACAATATAATGCTTCCCCCATACAGGCCCCGATACAATATAATGCTTCCCCCATACAGGCCTCCATACAATATAATGCTTCCCCCATACAGGCCCCCATACAATATAACGCTTCTCCCATACAGGCTCCGATACAATATAACGCTTCCCCCATACAGGCCCCCATACAATATAATGCTTCCCCCATACAGGCCCCGATACAATATAATGCTTCCCCCATACAGGCCTCCATACAATATAATGCTTCCCCCATACAGGCCCCCATACAATATAACGCTTCTCCCATACAGGCTCCGATACAATATAACGCTTCCCCCATACAGGCCCCCATACAATATAATGCTTCCCCCATACAGGCCCCGATACAATATAACGCTTCCCCCATACAGGCCCCCATACAATATAACGCTTCCCCCATACAGGCCCCGATACAATATAACGCTTCCCCCATACAGGCCCCCATACAATATAACGCTTCCCCCATACAGGCCTCCATACAATATAACGCTTCCCCCATACAGGCCCCCATACAATATAACGCTTCTCCCATACAGGCTCCGATACAATATAACGCTTCCCCCATACAGGCCCCCATACAATATAATGCTTCCCTCATACAGGCCCCGATACAATATAACGCTTCCCCCATCCAGGCCCCCATACAATATAACGCTGCCCTCATACAGGCCTCCATACAATATAACGCTTCAACCATACAGGCCCCCATACAATATAACGCTTCCCCCATGCAGGCCTCCATACAATATAATGCTTCCCCCATTCAGGCCTCCATACAATATAATGCTTCCCCCATCCAGGCCCCCATACAATATAATGCTGCCCCCATACAGGCCTCCATACAATATAACGCTTCCTCTATACAGGCCCCCATACAATATAACGCTTCTCCCATACAGGCCCCGATATAATATAACGCTTCCCCCATACACGCCTCCATACAATATAATGCTTCCCCCATACAGGCCCCAATACAACATAACGCTTCCCCCATACAGGCCCACATACAATATAACGCTTCCCCCATACAGGCCCCCATACAATATAATGCTTCCCCCATACAGGCCCCAATACAATATAATGCTTCCCCTATACATGCCCCCATACAATATAACGCTTCCCCCATACAGGCCTCCATACAATATAATGCTTCCCCCATACAGGCCTCCATACAATATAATGCTTCCCCTATACAGGACCCAATACAATATAAAGCTTCCCCCATACAGGCCCCCATACAATATAATGCTTCCCCTATACAGGCCCCCATACAATATAACGCTTCCCCCATACAAGCCCCCATACAATATAACGCTTCCCCCATACAGGCCTACATACAAAATGCTTCCCCCATACAGGCCTCCATACAATTTAATGCTTCCCCCATACAGTCCCCCATACAATATAATGCTGCCCCCATACAGGCCTCCATACAATATAACGCTTCCCCTATACACGCCCCCATACAATATAACGCTTCCCCCATACAATATAACGCTTCCCCCATACAGGCCCCCATACAATATAACGCTTCCCCCATACAGGCCCCCATACAATATAACGCTTCCCCCATACAGGCCTCCATACAATATAATGCTTCCCCCATACAGGACTCCATACAATATAATGCTTCCCCCATACAGGCCCCCATACAATATAACGCTTCCCCCATACAGGCCCCCCATACAATATAACGCTTCCCCCATACAGGCCTCCATACAATATAACGCTTCCCCCATACAGTCCCCCATACAATATAACGCTGCCCCCATACAATATAACGCTTCCCCCATACAGGCCCCCATACAATATAACGCTTCCCCTATAAAGGCCCCCATACAATATAACGCTTCCCCCATACAGGCCCCCATACAATATAACGCTTCTCCCATACAGGCTCTGATACAATATAATGCTTCCCCCATACAGGCCCCGATACAATATAACGCTTCCCCCATACAGGCCTCCATACAATATAATGCTTCCCCCATACAGGCCCCCATACAATATAATGCTTCCCCCATACAGGCCCCCATACAATATAATGCTTCCCCCATACAGGCCCCCATACAATATAACGCTTCCCCCATACAGGCCCCCATACAATATAATGCTTCCCCCATACAGGCCTCCATGCAATATAACTCTTCCCCCATACAGGCCCCCATACAATATAACGCTTCTCCCATACAGGCCCCCATACAATATAACGCTTCCCCCATACAGGCCTCCATACAATATAATGCTTCCCCCATATGGACCCCAATACAATATAACGCTTCCCCCATACAGGCCCCCATACAATATAACGCTTTCCCCATACAGGCCTCCATACAATATAACGCTTCCCCCATACAGGCCTCCATACAAAATGCTTCCCCCATACAGGCCTCCATACAATATAACGCTTCCCCCATACAGGCCTCCATACAAAATGCTTCCCCCATACAGGCCTCCATACAATATAACGCTTCCCCCATACAGGCCTCCATACAAAATGCTTCCCCTATACAGGCCCCCATACAATATAACGCTTCCCCCATACAGGCCCCCATACAATATAACGCTTCCCCCATACAGGCCCCGATACAATATAACGCTTCTCCCATACAGGCCCCGATACAATATAACGCTTCTCCCATACAGGCCCCGATACAATATAACTCTTCCCCCATACAGGCCCCAATACAATATAACGCTTCCCACATACAGGCCCCCATACAATATAACGCTTCCCCCATACAGGCCCCCATACAATATAAACGCTTCCCCCATACAAGCCCCCATACAATATAACGCTTTCCCCATACAGGCCTCCATACAATATAACGCTTCCCCCATACAGGCCTCCATACAAAATGCTTCCCCCATACAGGCCTCCATACAATATAACGCTTCCCCCATACAGGCCCCCATACAATATAACGCTTCTCCCATACAGGCCCCGATACAATATAACTCTTCCCCCATACAGGCCCCAATACAATATAACGCTTCCCACATACAGGCCCCCATACAATATAACGCTTCCCCCATACAGGCCCCCATACAATATAAACGCTTCCCCCATACAAGCCCCCATACAATATAACGCTTTCCCCATACAGGCCCCCATACAATATAACGCTTCCCCCATACAGGCCTCCATACAAAATGCTTCCCCCATACAGTCCCCCATACAATATAACACTGCCCCCCATACAGGCCCCCATACAATATAATGCTTCCCCTATACAGGCCCCCATACAATATAAGGCTTCCCCCATACAATATAACGCTTCCCCCATACAGGCCCCCATACAATATAACGCTTCCCCCATACAGGCCTCCATACAATATAATGCTTCCCCCATACAGGCCCCCATACAATATAACGCTGCCCCCATACAGGCCTCCATACAATATAACGCTTCCCCTATACAGGCCCCCATACAATATAACGCTTCCCCCATACAATATAATGCTTCCCCCATACAAGCCTCCATACAATATAATGCTTCCCCCTTACAGGCCCCAATACAATATAAGGCTTCCCCCATACAGGCCCCCATACAATATAACGCTTCCCCCATACAGGCCCCCATACAATATAACGCTTCCCCCATACAGGCCCCCATACAATATAACGCTTCCCCTATACAGGCCCCCATACAATATAACGCTTCCCCGATACAGACCTCCATACAATATAATGCTTCCCCCATACAGGCCCCAATACAATATAACGCTTCCCCCATACAGGCCCCCATACAATGTAACGCTTCCCCCATACAGGCCACCATACAATATAACGCTTCCTCCATACAGGCCCTCATACAATATGACGCTTCCCCCATACAGGCCCCCATACAATATAATGCTTCCCCTATACAGGCCCCCATACAATATAACGCTTCCCCCATACAGGCCCCCCATACAATATAACGCTTCCCCCATACAGGCCTCCATACAATATAACGCTTCCCCCATACAGTCCCCCATACAATATAACGCTGCCCCCATACAATATAACGCTTCCCCCATACAGGCCCCCATACAATATAACGCTTCCCCTATAAAGGCCCCCATACAATATAACGCTTCCCCCATACAGGCCCCCATACAATATAACGCTTCTCCCATACAGGCTCTGATACAATATAATGCTTCCCCCATACAGGCCCCGATACAATATAACGCTTCCCCCATACAGGCCTCCATACAATATAATGCTTCCCCCATACAGGCCCCCATACAATATAATGCTTCCCCCATACAGGCCCCCATACAATATAACGCTTCCCCCATACAGGCCCCCATACAATATAACGCTTCCCCCATACAGGCCCCCATACAATATAATGCTTCCCCCATACAGGCCTCCATGCAATATAACTCTTCCCCCATACAGGCCCCCATACAATATAACGCTTCTCCCATACAGGCCTCCATACAATATAACGCTTCCCCCATACAGGCCTCCATACAATATAATGCTTCCCCCATATGGGCCCCAATACAATATAACGCTTCCCCCATACAGGCCCCCATACAATATAACGCTTTCCCCATACAGGCCTCCATACAATATAACGCTTCCCCCATACAGGCCTCCATACAAAATGCTTCCCCCATACAGGCCTCCATACAATATAACGCTTCCCCCATACAGGCCTCCATACAAAATGCTTCCCCCATACAGGCCTCCATACAATATAACGCTTCCCCCATACAGGCCTCCATACAAAATGCTTCCCCTATACAGGCCCCCATACAATATAACGCTTCCCCCATACAGGCCCCCATACAATATAACGCTTCCCCCATACAGGCCCCGATACAATATAACTCTTCCCCCATACAGGCCCCAATACAATATAACGCTTCCCACATACAGGCCCCCATACAATATAACGCTTCCCCCATACAGGCCCCCATACAATATAAACGCTTCCCCCATACAAGCCCCCATACAATATAACGCTTTCCCCATACAGGCCTCCATACAATATAACGCTTCCCCCATACAGGCCTCCATACAAAATGCTTCCCCCATACAGGCCTCCATACAATATAACGCTTCCCCCATACAGGCCCCCATACAATATAACGCTTCTCCCATACAGGCCCCGATACAATATAACTCTTCCCCCATACAGGCCCCAATACAATATAACGCTTCCCACATACAGGCCCCCATACAATATAACGCTTCCCCCATACAGGCCCCCATACAATATAAACGCTTCCCCCATACAAGCCCCCATACAATATAACGCTTTCCCCATACAGGCCCCCATACAATATAACGCTTCCCCCATACAGGCCTCCATACAAAATGCTTCCCCCATACAGGCCTCCATACAATATAACGCTTCCCCCATACAGGCCCCCATACAATATAACGCTTCCCCCATACAGGCCCCAATACAATATAACGCTTCTCCCATACAGGCCCCGAACAATATAACTCTTCCCCCATACAGGCCCCAATACAATATAACGCTTCCCACATACAGGCCCCCATACAATATAACGCTTCCCCCATACAGGCCCCCATACAATATAAACGCTTCCCCCATACAAGCCCCCATACAATATAACGCTTCCCCCATACAGGCCTCCATACAATATAACGCTTCCCCCATACAATATAACACTTCCCCCATACAGGCCTCCATACAATATAACGCTTCCCCCATACAGGCCCCCATACAATATAATGCTTCCCCCATACAGGCCCCCATACAATATAACGCTTCCCCCATACAGGCCCTCATACAATATAACGCTTCCCCCATACAGGCCTCCATACAATATAATGCTTCCCCCATACAGGCCTCCATACAATATAACTCGTTCCCCATATAGGCCTCCATACAATATAACGCTTCCCCTATACAGGCCCCCATACAATATAACGCTTCTCCCATACAATAGAACGCTTCCCCCATACAATATAACACTTCTCCCATACAGGCCCCGATACAATATAACGCTTCCCCCATACAGGCCCCAATACAATATAACGCTTCCCCCATACAGGCCCCCATACAATATAACGCTTCCCCCATACAGGCCCCCATACTAAATAACGCTTCCCCCATACAGGCCCCCGTACAATATAACGCTTCCCCCATACAGGCCTCCGTACAATATAACGCTTCCCCCATACAGGCCCCCATACAATATAACGCTTCCCCCATACAGGCCCCCATTCAATATAACGCTTCCCCCATACAGGCCCCCATACAATATAACGCTTCCCCCATACAGGCCTCCATACAATAAAACGCTTCCCCCATACAGGCCTCCATACAATATAACGCTTCCCCCATACAGGCCTCCATACAACATAACGCTTCCCCCATACAGGCCCCCATACAATATAACCCTTCCCCCATACAGACCCCCATACAATATAACGCTTCCCCCATACAGGCCTCCATACAATATAACGCTTCCCCCATACAGGCCCCCATGCAATATAACGCTTCCCCCATACAGGCCCCCATACAATATAACGCTTCCCCCATACAGCCCTCCATACAATATAACGCTTCCCCCATACAGGCCCCCATACAATATAATGCTTCCCCCATACAATATAACGCTTCCCCATACAGGCCTCCATACAATAAAACGCTTCCCTCATACAGGCCCCCATACAATATAATGCTTCCCTTCATACAGGCCCCCATACAATATAACGCTTCCCCCATACAGGCCCCCATACAATATAACGCTTCCCCCATACAGGCCCCCATACAATATAACGCTTCCCCCATACAGGCCCCCATACAATATAACGCTTCCTCGATACAGGCCCCCATACAATATAACGCTTCCTCCATTCAGGCCCCCATACAATATAATGCTTCCTCCATACAGGCCACCTTACAATATAAAGATTCCCCCATACAGGCCCCCATACAATATAACGCTTCCCCTATACAGGCCCCCATACAATATAACATTTCCCCCATACAATATAACGCATCCCCCATACAGGCCTCCATACAATATAATGCTTCCCCTATACAGGCCCCCATACAATATAACGCTTCCCCCATACAGGCCCCCATACAATATAGCGCTTTTCCCATACAGGCCCCGATACAATATAACGCTTCCCCCATACAGGCCTCCATACAATAAAATGCTTCCCCCATACAGTCCCCCATACAATATAACACTGCCCCCATACAGGCCCCCATACAATATAATGCTTCCTCCATACAATATAACGCTTCCCCCGTACAGGCCCCCATACAATATAATGCTTCCCCTATACAGGCCCCCATACAATATAAGGCTTCCCCCATACAATATAACGCTTCCCCCATACAGGCCCCCATACAATATAACGCTTCTCCCATACAGGCTCCGATACAATATAACGCTTCCCCCATACAGGCCCCCATACAATATAATGCTTCCCCCATACAGGCCCCGATACAATATAATGCTTCCCCCATACAGGCCTCCATACAATATAATGCTTCCCCCATACAGGCCCCCATACAATATAACGCTTCTCCCATACAGGCTCCGATACAATATAACGCTTCCCCCATACAGGCCCCCATACAATATAATGCTTCCCCCATACAGGCCCCGATACAATATAACGCTTCCCCCATACAGGCCCCCATACAATATAACGCTTCCCCCATACAGGCCCCGATACAATATAACGCTTCCCCCATACAGGCCCCCATACAATATAACGCTTCCCCCATACAGGCCTCCATACAATATAACGCTTCCCCCATACAGGCCCCCATACAATATAACGCTTCTCCCATACAGGCTCCGATACAATATAACGCTTCCCCCATACAGGCCCCCATACAATATAATGCTTCCCTCATACAGGCCCCGATACAATATAACGCTTCCCCCATCCAGGCCCCCATACAATATAACGCTGCCCCCATACAGGACTCCATACAATATAACGCTTCAACCATACAGGCCCCCATACAATATAATGCTTCCCCCATGCAGGCCTCCATACAATATAATGCTTCCCCCATTCAGGCCTCCATACAATATAATTCTTCCCCCATCCAGGCCCCCATACAATATAATGCTGCCCCCATACAGGCCTCCATACAATATAACGCTTCCTCTATACAGGCCCCCATACAATATAACGCTTCTCCCATACAGGCCCCGATATAATATAACGCTTCCCCCATACACGCCTCCATACAATATAATGCTTCCCCCATACAGGCCCCAATACAACATAACGCTTCCCCTATACATGCCCCCATACAATATAACGCTTCCCCCATACAGGCCTCCATACAATATAATGCTTCCCCCATACAGGCCTCCATACAATATAATGCTTCCCCTATACAGGACCCAATACAATATAAAGCTTCCCCCATACAGGCCCCCATACAATATAATGCTTCCCCTATACAGGCCCCCATACAATATAACGCTTCCCCCATACAGGCCCACATACAATATAACGCTTCCCCCATACAGGCCCCCATACAATATAATGCTTCCCCCATACAGGCCTACATACAAAATGCTTCACCCATACAGGCCTCCATACAATTTAATGCTTCCCCCATACAGTCCCCCATACAATATAATGCTGCCCCCATACAGGCCTCCATACAATATAACGCTTCCCCTATACACGCCCCCATACAATATAACGCTTCCCCCATACAATATAACGCTTCCCCCATACAGGCCCCCATACAATATAACGCTTCCCCCATACAGGCCCCCATACAATATAACGCTTCCCCCATACAGGCCTCCATACAATATAATGCTTCCCCCATACAGGACTCCATACAATATAATGCTTCCCCCATACAGGCCCCCATACAATATAACGCTTCCCCCATACAGGCCCCCCATACAATATAACGCTTCCCCCATACAGGCCTCCATACAATATAACGCTTCCCCCATACAGTCCCCCATACAATATAACGCTGCCCCCATACAATATAACGCTTCCCCCATACAGGCCCCCATACAATATAACGCTTCCCCTATAAAGGCCCCCATACAATATAACGCTTCCCCCATACAGGCCCCCATACAATATAACGCTTCTCCCATACAGGCTCTGATACAATATAATGCTTCCCCCATACAGGCCCCGATACAATATAAAGCTTCCCCCATACAGGCCTCCATACAATATAATGCTTCCCCCATACAGGCCCCCATACAATATAATGCTTCCCCCATACAGGCCCCCATACAATATAACGCTTCCCCCATACAGGCCCCCATACAATATAACGCTTCCCCCATACAGGCCCCCATACAATATAATGCTTCCCCCATACAGGCCTCCATGCAATATAACTCTTCCCCCATACAGGCCCCCATACAATATAACGCTTCTCCCATACAGGCCCCCATACAATATAACGCTTCCCCCATACAGGCCTCCATACAATATAATGCTTCCCCCATATGGGCCCCAATACAATATAACGCTTCCCCCATACAGGCCCCCATACAATATAACGCTTTCCCCATACAGGCCTCCATACAATATAACGCTTCCCCCATACAGGCCTCCATACAAAATGCTTCCCCCATACAGGCCTCCATACAATATAACGCTTCCCCCATACAGGCCTCCATACAAAATGCTTCCCCCATACAGGCCTCCATACAATATAACGCTTCCCCCATACAGGCCTCCATACAAAATGCTTCCCCTATACAGGCCCCCATACAATATAACGCTTCCCCCATACAGGCCCCCATACAATATAACGCTTCCCCCATACAGGCCCCGATACAATATAAAGCTTCTCCCATACAGGCCCCGATACAATATAACGCTTCTCCCATACAGGCCCCGATACAATATAACTCTTCCCCCATACAGGCCCCAATACAATATAACGCTTCCCACATACAGGCCCCCATACAATATAACGCTTCCCCCATACAGGCCCCCATACAATATAAACGCTTCCCCCATACAAGCCCCCATACAATATAACGCTTTCCCCATACAGGCCTCCATACAATATAACGCTTCCCCCATACAGGCCTCCATACAAAATGCTTCCCCCATACAGGCCTCCATACAATATAACGCTTCCCCCATACAGGCCCCCATACAATATAACGCTTCTCCCATACAGGCCCCGATACAATATAACTCTTCCCCCATACAGGCCCCAATACAATATAACGCTTCCCACATACAGGCCCCCATACAATATAACGCTACCCCCATACAGGCCCCCATACAATATAAACGCTTCCCCCATACAAGCCCCCATACAATATAACGCTTTCCCCATACAGGCCCCCATACAATATAACGCTTCCCCCATACAGGCCTCCATACAAAATGCTTCCCCCATACAGTCCCCCATACAATATAACACTGCCCCCATACAGGCCCCCATACAATATAATGCTTCCCCTATACAGGCCCCCATACAATATAAGGCTTCCCCCATACAATATAACGCTTCCCCCATACAGGCCCCTATACAATATAACGCTTCTCCCATACAGGCTCCGATACAATATAACGCTTCCCCCATACAGGCCCCCATACAATATAATGCTTCCCCCATACAGGCCCCGATACAATATAATGCTTCCCCCATACAGGCCTCCATACAATATAATGCTTCCCCCATACAGGCCCCCATACAATATAACGCTTCTCCCATACAGGCTCCGATACAATATAACGCTTCCCCCATACAGGCCCCCATACAATATAATGCTTCCCCCATACAGGCCCCGATACAATATAACGCTTTCCCCATACAGGCCCCCATACAATATAACGCTTCCCCCATACAGGCCCCGATACAGTATAACGCTTCCCCCATACAGGCCCCCATACAATATAACGCTTCCCCCATACAGGCCTCCATACAATATAACGCTTCCCCCATACAGGCCCCCATACAATATAACGCTTCTCCCATACAGGCTCCGATACAATATAACGCTTCCCCCATACAGGCCCCCATACAATATAATGCTTCCCCCATACAGGCCCCGATACAATATAACGCTTCCCCCATCCAGGCCCCCATACAATATAACGCTGCCCCCATACAGGCCTCCATACAATATAACGCTTCAACCATACAGGCCCCCATACAACATAACGCTTCCCCCATGCAGGCCTCCATACAATATAATGCTTCCCCCATTCAGGCCTCCATACAATATAATGCTTCCCCCATCCAGGCCCCCATACAATATAATGCTGCCCCCATACAGGCCTCCATACAATATAACGCTTCCTCTATACAGGCCCCCATACAATATAACGCTTCTCCCATACAGGCCCCGATATAATATAACGCTTCCCCCATACACGCCTCCATACAATATAATGCTTCCCCCATACAGGCCCCAATACAACATAACACTTCCCCCATACAGGCCCACATACAATATAACGCTTCCCCCATACAGGCCCCCATACAATATAATGCTTCCCCCATACAGGCCCCAATACAATATAATGCTTCCCCTATACATGCCCCCATACAATATAACGCTTCCCCCATACAGGCCTCCATACAATATAATGCTTCCCCCATACAGGCCTCCATACAATATAATGCTTCCCCTATACAGGACCCAATACAATATAAAGCTTCCCCCATACAGGCCCCCATACAATATAATGCTTCCCCTATACAGGCCCCCATACAATATAACGCTTCCCCCATACAAGCCCCCATACAATATAATGCTTCCCCTATACAGGCCCCCATACAATATAACGCTTCCCCCATACAGGCCTACATACAAAATGCTTCCCCCATACAGGCCTCCATACAATTTAATGCTTCCCCCATACAGTCCCCCATACAATATAATGCTGCCCCCATACAGGCCTCCATACATTATAACGCTTCCCCTATACACGCCCCCATACAATATAACGCTTCCCCCATACAATATAACGCTTCCCCCATACAGGCCCCCATACAATATAACGCTTCCCCCATACAGGCCCCCATACAATATAACGCTTCCCCCATACAGGCCCCCATACAATATAACGCTTCCCCCATACAGGCCTCCATACAATATAATGCTTCCCCCATACAGGACTCCATACAATATAATGCTTCCCCCATACAGGCCCCCATACAATATAATGCTTCCCCCATACAGGCCCCCATACAATATAACGCTTCCCCCATACAGGCCTCCATACAATAAAACGCTTCCCCCATACAGGCCTCCATACAATATAACGCTTCCCCCATACAGGCCTCCATACAACATAACGCTTCCCCCATACAGGCCCCCATACAATATAACCCTTCCCCCATACAGACCCCCATACAAGATAACGCTTCCCCCATACAGGCCTCCATACAATATAACGCTTCCCCCATACAGGTCCCCATGCAATATAACGCTTCCCCCATACAGGCCCCCATACAATATAACGCTTCCCCCATACAGCCCTCCATGCAATATAACGCTTCCCCCATACAGGCCCCCATACAATATAATGCTTCCCCCATACAATATAACGCTTCCCCATACAGGCCTCCATACAATAAAACGCTTCCCCCATACAGGCCCCCATACAATATAATGCTTCCCTTCATACAGGCCCCCATACAATATAACGCTTCCCCCATACAGGCCCCCATACAATATAACGCTTCCCCCATACAGGCCCCCATACAATATAACGCTTCCCCCATACAGGCCCCCATACAATATAACGCTTCCTCGATACAGGCCCCCATACAATATAACGCTTCCTCCATTCAGGCCCCCATACAATATAATGCTTCCTCCATACAGGCCTCCATACAATATAATGCTTCCTCCATACAGGCCACCTTACAATATAAAGATTCCCCCATACAGGCCCCCATACAATATAACACTTCCCCCATACAGGCCCCCATACAATATAACGCTTCCCCTATACAGGCCCCCATACAATATAACATTTCCCCCATACAATATAACGCTTCCCCCATACAGGCCTCCATACAATATAATGCTTCCCCTATACAGGCCCCCATACAATATAACGCTTCCCCCATACAGGCCTCCATACAATATAATGCTTCCTCCATACAGGCCACCTTACAATATAAAGATTCCCCCATACAGGCCCCCATACAATATAACACTTCCCCCATACAGGCCCCCATACAATATAACGCTTCCCCTATACAGGCCCCCATACAATATAACATTTCCCCCATACAATATAACGCTTCCCCCATACAGGCCTCCATACAATATAATGCTTCCCCTATACAGGCCCCCATACAATATAACGCTTCCCCCATACAGGCCCCCATACAATATAGCGCTTTTCCCATACAGGCCCCGATACAATATAACGCTTCCCCCATACAGGCCTCCATACAATAAAATGCTTCCCCCATACAGTCCCCCATACAATATAACACTGCCCCCATACAGGCCCCCATACAATATAATGCTTCCTCCATACAATATAACGCTTCCCCCGTACAGGCCCCCATACAATATAATGCTTCCCCTATACAGGCCCTTATGCAATATAAGGCTTCCCCCATACAATATAACGCTTCCCCCATACAGGCCCCCATACAATATAACGCTTCTCCCATACAGGCTCCGATACAATATAACGCTTCCCCCATACAGGCCCCCATACAATATAATGCTTCCCCCATACAGGCCCCGATACAATATAATGCTTCCCCCATACAGGCCTCTATACAATATAATGCTTCCCCCATACAGGCCCCCATACAATATAACGCTTCTCCCATACAGGCTCCGATACAATATAACGCTTCCCCCATACAGGCCCCCATACAATATAATGCTTCCCCCATACAGGCCCCGATACAATATAACGCTTCCCCCATACAGGCCCCCATACAATATAACGCTTCCCCCATACAGGCCCCGATACAATATAACGCTTCCCCCATACAGGCCCCGATACAATATAACGCTTCCCCCATACAGGCCCCCATACAATATAACGCTTCCCCCATACAGGCCTCCATACAATATAACGCTTCCCCCATACAGGCCCCCATACAATATAACGCTTCTCCCATACAGGCTCCGATACAATATAACGCTTCCCCCATACAGGCCCCCATACAATATAATGCTTCCCCCATACAGGCCCCGATACAATATAACGCTTCCCCCATCCAGGCCCCCATACAATATAACGCTGCCCCCATACAGGCCTCCATACAATATAACGCTTCAACCATACAGGCCCCCATACAATATAACGCTTCCCCCATGCAGGCCTCCATACAATATAATGCTTCCCCCATTCAGGCCTCCATACAATATAATGCTTCCCCCATCCAGGCCCCCATACAATATAATGCTGCCCCCATACAGGCCCCGATATAATATAACGCTTCCCCCATACACGCCTCCATACAATATAATGCTTCCCCCATACAGGCCCCAATACAACATAACACTTCCCCCATACAGGCCCACATACAATATAACGCTTCCCCCATACAGGCCCCCATACAATATAATGCTTCCCCCATACAGGCCCCAATACAATATAATGCTTCCCCTATACAGGCCCCCATACAATATAACGCTTCCCCCATACAGGCCTCCATACAATATAATGCTTCCCCCATACAGGCCCCAATACAACATAACACTTCCCCCATACAGGCCCCCATACACTATAACGCTTCCCCCATACAGGCCCCCATACAATATAACGCTTCCCCCATACAGGCCTCCATACAATATAATGCTTCCCCCATACAGGCCTCCATACAATATAATGCTTCCCCTATACAGGACCCAATACAATATAAAGCTTCCCCCATACAGGCCCCCATACAATATAATGCTTCCCCTATACAGGCCCCCATACAATATAACGCTTCCCCCATACAAGCCCCCATACAATATAACGCTTCCCCCATACAGGCCTACATACAAAATGCTTCCCCCATACAGGCCTCCATACAATTTAATGCTTCCCCCATACAATCCCCCATACAATATAATGCTGCCCCCATACAGGCCTCCATACAATATAACGCTTCCCCTATACACGCCCCCATACAATATAACGCTTCCCCCATACAATATAACGCTTCCCCCATACAGGCCCCCATACAATATAACGCTTCCCCCATACAGGCCCCCATACAATATAACGCTTCCCCCATACAGGCCTCCATACAATATAATGCTTACCCCATACAGGACTCCATACAATATAATGCTTCCCCCATACAGGCCCCCATACAATATAACGCTTCCCCCATACAATATAATGCTTCCCCTATACAGGCCCCCATACAATATAACGCTTCCCCCATACAATATAATGCTTCCCCCATACAGGCTTCCATACAATATAATGCTTCCCCCTTACAGGCCCCAATACAATATAAGGCTTCCCCCATACAGGCCCCCATACAATATAACGCTTCCCCCATACAGGCCCCCATACAATATAACGCTTCCCCCATACAGGCCCCCATACAATATAACGCTTCCCCTATACAGGCCCCCATACAATATAACGCTTCCCCCATACAGACCTCCATACTATATAATGCTTCCCCCATACAGGCCCCCATACAATGTAACGCTTCCCCCATACAGGCCACCATACAATATAACGCTTCCTCCATACAGGCCCTCATACAATATGACGCTTCCCCCATACAATATAATGCTTCCCCTATACAGGCCCCCATACAATATAACGCTTCCCCCATACAGGCCCCCCATACAATATAACGCTTCCCCCATACAGGCCTCCATACAATATAACGCTTCCCCCATACAATATAACGCTTCCCCCATACAGGCCCCCATACAATATAACGCTTCCCCTATAAAGGCCCCCATTAAATATAACGCTTCCCCCATACAATATAACGCTTCCCCCATATAGGCCCCCATACAATATAACGCTTCTCCCATACAGGCTCTGATACAATATAATGCTTCCCCCATACAGGCCCCGATACAATATAACGCTTCCCCCATACAGGCCTCCATACAATATAATGCTTCCCCCATACAGGCCCCCATACAATATAATGCTTCCCCC
This sequence comes from Leptodactylus fuscus, assembly GCF_031893055.1. Classification (NCBI taxonomy): domain Eukaryota; kingdom Metazoa; phylum Chordata; class Amphibia; order Anura; family Leptodactylidae; genus Leptodactylus; species Leptodactylus fuscus. The sequence continues at coordinate 81,694,776 of NC_134274.1, read as the reverse complement.
ATACAGGCCCCCATACAATATAACGCTTCCCCCATACAGGCCCCCATACAATATAACGCTTCCCCCATACAGGCCCCCATACAATATAATGCTTCCCCCATACAGGCCTCCATGCAATATAACTCTTCCCCCATACAGGCCCCCATACAATATAACGCTTCTCCCATACAGGCCTCCATACAATATAATGCTTCCCCCATATGGGCCCTAATATAATATATAGCTTCCCCCATACAGGCCCCCATACAATATAACGCTTTCCCCATACAGGCCTCCATACAATATAACGCTTCCCCCATACAGGCCCCCATACAATATAACGCTTCTGTAGCGCCCCACAGAGTGTGTCACTACAAATGTCATCTTATGTGATCTATACTGTGTACTGTGAAGGTATAGTGAGATCCAGTCAACCTGTTAGCATACACAAAGTTCCACAGCCATTATCTCTTTAAGAAAAGGGGTGGAGCTACAGACTGGAAGAGGGTCTCTCTCTTTTTCAGTTCCAGATCAGAAAGTGCAGGAGGGTGCAAGAGAGGAGCAGGTGTGGAGGCGCAGTGTGTGCTGCAAGCCGCATGGTGTGATAGAACAGCACAGGAGGCCGGAGACCTGCAGAGGTGAGATGAGACCTCACAGGCACGGAGCTGCAGTTATAGGACCATCAATTCCTAACTAGTGTGAGAAACACTAAGAACATTGAGAGACTCACTGGACCCAGGCCTAGTGAATGCAAGATTCCTGGAGGCTCAGTAACATACAGAGTTGGGGTGAGTGTATCCAGCATCCCAAAGAACTCGCGTTACCTGCTGTCCAGAAGGGGGATCTACCCAGTTGTACTTAACCTTTGAGCTCCTGGAACCCAGGACCAGAGGAAATCTATTAGAGAGTTTGAGCAGCAGTGGAAGGCTGAATCATACTAGTGGTAAAAAGAAAGACTGGCATCTCACTATACTGGAGCAAGGTGAATCCTCCTGTAACATCTGTTATCTCCTGCTGACTACAGAAGTAAACTGTAAGTGTTTGGTTAACCCCTGTCTGGACTGTATTCTTCCATCAATCCTCTGTTACTCCTCCTGGAAATCATCCCTTCCTCACCTATATCATCTGGCCCTGGGACCTGCCCTGGTTGGGGAGGGTATAACATCTGGCACTGCGTCACCACCTATTCCCAGAGGCCCTATCTACAGTGCCCGGCTTCACCTCAAGCCAAAACCCCAACTGGCGTCACGACAAACTTTTATTTTTCTTTATTTTTCTTTAATCCATTTTTGCTTAAAACTCCCCTTTTTCAAGGCGCTGCCGCCCCCGGTGTCGGGCCTGCTCGCACCGTGAATCTACATAGGCCGAGCTGGGGCGACTCACCTTTTTGGCGTCACGAACAGGATAGCGAAAGTGCGCAAAACTTTTATTTTTGTTCAAAAGACTGTTGCATTTTTCAAAATTTTCCCTGCTTTCCACAATAGCAATGAACAGCAATTGCATGATTCAAGTTACACTGAACTGCAGGGTTGGTTTCTCTTCCTTGCAAGCCACACTGAGTGCAGAACATGTGACATGCCTGTGCAAGGAGCAGTGAAAGATACAGATTGCATCATCCTCAATTGCAGTCTACCCCTGACAACTGTAGGAGTCTCTGTAGCAGCCGGACCAGCATCCCCTGCAGTGATAAGTGATCCATCCATCCGTCCCTCCGGATCAACGCTTCACAGTATCAAGTCCGGTGAGTGTGGCCTTGCTGGGGTTAACAAGGGGGGGGTGATGTATCAAGCAATTGGATCCTCATCTCCAGGCCCCTCTGATTCCCCCATAGACTCTAACCGTGGTCACAACCAAGTAACTATGGCACCTATATTACCACTAACAATGCCATACATTCCAGGTGCATCCTGGCTGCCCCAGTATACAGGCGAGTCCCATAGCCTCAGAGACTTTAAAGAAAAGCTGAGTAGCCTGTTTGACCTATACCCTATGACAGAGGAGCAAAAGGTTGGAATATTAATAAGTCAACTTGGTGGTGCAGCACAAAGGGAAGTGAAATCCTGGCCATTGAGTGATAAAAGAACTGTAAAGGACATTTTTACCAAACTCAGGATCACCTTTGACACCCGCACCACATCAGAGATAAAGATGCGGTTTTTCAGCTGTAAGCAAAAACCGCAGGACACTGTGAGAGATTTTGCCCTTAATCTGCAAGAAGCCTTATGGGCTATTAAACAAGTAGATCCAGAAAGTATTCAGGATGAGGACAGGATGCTAAAAGAACAGTTTGTAGAAGGCCTATTGTCAGAATCTGGTAAGGCCCAACTGCGCATGATGGCGCTGCAGAATCCTGATATGAGCTTTATTGAATTCAAGGACGGATCCATCCGTATCCTGAGGGAACCTGTCTATCCATGCGGACAGACGGAGGAGCAACTCTCCATACGTTACAGGGACAATCAGTAAAGGTATACTAACCCAATGTGTTTGCAGATAGTTGAGTTGTATTTGTATATATTGAATTGAGTTTATGCAAAGTTAAAGGTTTAATTGCAGTGCCGACTCCCTAATGGATTGCACTAATAGGTGAGTCAGAAATATGAACTGTGCATTAATACTTACTCTCCTGAGCATGGCATTACCAAGAGAGAATGGACTAAAGGAACTGTGCCAGTGTTTAACATGTTTAGTTTTTCAGGGTTCCTATCACAATAACTTTCTTGTGGGATTGAAACTTTTAGACTTGCATTTGTCTACCAACCTCTTCAAGTGCATGGAATGCAATTTATGCAGGTGCACCAACACTCTCGGGGGTTGGGGGATGTTTCAAATATGGCGGCCTGTCGGATAGGAGCCATCAAAACAGCCTGTGCAGTGAAGAATTTTGAATGTTCCAAAATACTCCGCAGCTGCACTCGGAGTTAAGGAGGTGGACTAAGCGGTTTGGGGCTGTAATCCGCAAGGAAAGCAACCGTGAATGTTGCTGGGTTGTAAGGAATACACAACCAGAGACTGTTACAGAAATTGTGTTTCCTTGAACATTTTTGTGACAGTTTAAAATGGTCTTAAATAAGTTGCACTTTTCTCCTTAGGGAATTTACTTACATATGAAGTTTACACTTGTATGTAATGTTCTTCAAACACTATGGTGTTCATGTTACCGTCTACCAACCCTCTTCTTAGTTCATCGGAAGGGTAGCCCGAGACGTGCTACTTTTAACAAGGGGGGAATGTAGCGCCCCACAGAGTGTGTCACTACAAATGTCATCTTATGTGATCTATACTGTGTACTGTGAAGGTATAGTGAGATCCAGTCAACCTGTTAGCATACACAAAGTTCCACAGCCATTATCTCTTTAAGAAAAGGGGTGGAGCTACAGACTGGAAGAGGGTCTCTCTCTTTTTCAGTTCCAGATCAGAAAGTGCAGGAGGGTGCAAGAGAGGAGCAGGTGTGGAGGCGCAGTGTGTGCTGCAAGCCGCATGGTGTGATAGAACAGCACAGGAGGCCGGAGACCTGCAGAGGTGAGATGAGACCTTGCAGGGACGGAGCTGCAGTTATAGGACCATCAATTCCTAACTAGTGTGAGAAACACTAAGAACATTGAGAGACTCACTGGACCCAGGCCTAGTGAATGCAAGATTCCTGGAGGCTCAGTAACATACAGAGTTGGGGTGAGTGTATCCAGCATCCCAAAGAACTCGCGTTACCTGCTGTCCAGAAGGGGGATATACCCAGTTGTACTTAACCTTTGAGCTCCTGGAACCCAGGACCAGAGGAAATCTATTAGAGAGTTTGAGCAGCAGTGGAAGGCTGAATCATACTAGTGGTAAAAAGAAAGACTGGCATCTCACTATACTGGAGCAAGGTGAATCCTCCTGTAACATCTGTTATCTCCTGCTGACTACAGAAGTAAACTGTAAGTGTTTGGTTAACCCCTGTCTGGACTGTATTCTTTCATCGATCCTCTGTTACTCCTCCTGGAAATCATCCCTTCCTCACCTATATCATCTGGCCCTGGGACCTGCCCTGGTTGGGGAAGGTATAACATCTGGCACTGCGTCACCATCTATTCCCAGAGGCCCTATCTACAGTGCCCGGCTTCACCTCAAGCCAAAACCCCAACTGGCGTCACGACAAACTTTTATTTTTCTTTATTTTTCTTTAATCCATTTTTGCTTAAAACTCCCCTTTTTCAAGGCGCTGCCGCCCCCGGTGTCGGGCCTGCTCGCACCGTGAATCTACATAGGCCGAGCTGGGGCGACTCACTTCCCCCATACAGGCCCCCATACAATATAACGCTTCCCCCATACAGGCCTCCGTACAATATAACGCTTCCCCCATACAGGCCCCCATACAATATAACGCTTCCCCCATACAGGCCCCCATACAATATAACGCTTCCCCCATACAGGCCCCCATACAATATAACGCTTCCCCCATACAGGCCTCCATACAATACAACGCTTCCCCCATACAGGCCTCCATACAACATAACGCTTCCCCCATACAGGCCCCCATACAATATAACCCTTCCCCCATACAATATAACGCTTCCCCCATACAGGCCTCCATGCAATATAACGCTTCCCCCATACAGGCCCCCATGCAATATAACGCTTCCCCCATACAGGCCCCCATGCAATATAACGCTTCCCCCATACAGGCCCCCATACAATATAACGCTTCCCCCATACAGGCCCCCATACAATATAACGCTTCCTCCATACAGGCCCCCATACAATATAACGCTTCCCCCATACAGGCCTCCATACAATATGCTTCCCCCATACAGGCCCCCATACAATATAACACTTCCCCCATAGAGGCCTCCATACAATATAATACTTCCCCCATACAATATTACGCTTCCCCCATACAGGCCCCCATACAATATAACGCTGCCCCCATACAATATAACGCTTCCCCCATACAGCCCCCCATACAATATAACGCTTCCGCCATACAGGCCCCCATACAATATAACGCTTCCCCCATACAGGCCTCCATACAATATAACGCTTCTGCCATACAGGCCCCCATACAATATAATGCTTCCCCCATACAGGCCCCCATACAATATAATGCTTCCCCCATACAATATAACGCTTCCCCCATACAGGCCCCCATACAATATAACGCTTTCGCCATACAGGCCCCCATTCAATATAATGCTTCCCCCCATACAGGCCTCCATACAATATAACGCTTCTCCCATACAGGCCCCATACAATATAACGCTTCCCCCATACAGGCCCCATACAATATAACGCTTCCCCCATACAGGCCCCCATACAATATAACGCTTCCCCCATACAGGCCCCCATACAATATAACGCTTCCCCCATACAGGCCTCCATACAATATAACGCTTCCCCCATACAATATAACCCTTCCCCCATACAGACCCCCATACAATATAACCCTTCCCCCATACAGGCCCCAATACAATATAATGCTTCCCCCATACAGGCCCCCATACAATATAACGCTTCCCCCATACAGGCCTCCATACAATATAACCCTTCCCCCATACAGACCCCCATACAATATAACGCTTCCCCCATACAGGCCTCCATACAATATAACGCTTCCCCCATACAGGCCTCCATACAATATAATGCTTCCCCCATACAGGCCCCCATACAATATAACGCTTCCCCCATACAGGCCCCCATACAATATAACGCTGCCCCCATACAATATAACGCTTCCCCCATACAGGCCCCCATACAATATAACACTTCCCCCATACAATATAACGCTTCCGCCATACAGGCCCCCATACAATATAACGCTTCCCCCATACAGGCCCCCATACAATATAACACTTCCCCCATACAATATAACGCTTCCGCCATACAGGCCCCCATACAATATAACACTTCCCCCATACAGGCCCCCATACAATATAACGCTTCCCCCATACAATATAACGCTTCCCCCATACAGGCCCCCATACAATATAACGCTGCCCCCATACAATATAACGCTTCCCCCATACAGGCCCCCATACAATATAACGCTGCCCCCATACAATATAACGCTTCCTCCATACAGGCCCCCATACAATATAACTGTTATGTCAGTCCAGGTAGCTGCAACGGGGCTAAGGGATAGCAGTAGGGAATCTCGCCCTGCACTACTCCCACTAGCTATCCCGGTCCCTGCCTCACGGGTGTAGGTCGGCTGTACTCAGGCTAAGCCTGACCCCGACAGCTCCTCTCTTACTGATACCGTAGGCCTAGAGGGAAGTGGGAGAAGGAATGCCCTATAAGATCTCTAGGGACTGGAGACTAAAGGGGGTCACCCCTAACGAACAAGTGAAGCTGCTACTGACAGGGACTGACAAGGGTGTGCGCTGACTAACAACACAAGCAGCACACAGGAAAAATGTGGGAAAGGATTCCCCCAAACCAATATGGGAAGGAACCTTACACTAGGAAACAAACACAGGGAAACTGAGTAGAAATCAAAGGATAAGGCAATTCACTCACACAGTCAATTATACACAGAGGGAGGATTGGTGAACACAAAAGGGAAAACACACAAACCAACTCGTTCACGCAAACCTCCCAAAAATCAACCACGGAACTTCCTCTATCCCAGAACACCACCTACTCCTCCTGCTAAGGCCTAGCTCTGTAAAAGCGACACTCAGCACAGAACCATGGGAGGCATGGGTTTAAATACAGAGTAGAGACCACTCCTCCCAGGTGCAAATGGGAGGACAGACTAATCAACCAGGAGATAAAGCTGCCTACCATCAGTGCGCACGTGCAAGTCAGAAGGTGTGCACCAATACTCACGACAGGACAACCCCGCAGCGCCAGGATGCCACCCCAGACACTGCGCAGCCAAAAACTCCCCAGGTAAGAAAAATAGAAAGTAAAGAACCTAAATACTCCTAACAGGATCCTCCCCTCAAGGAGAAGACTCCGGATTCTCTAGGAGCATCCTTCTTCGGGAACTCCTTGTGGAATTTCTCCACAAGTCTGGGAGCTGACATATCCGACTCCAGGACCCAAGAATTATCCTCAGGACCGTATCCCTTCCATGCCACCAGATACCATAGCTTCCCCCGAACATATTTGCTATCCAGAACTCGGGATATCTCATACTCCCCGGACTCAGAAACTGGTGGAACCTTAACTGGAGATGTTCCCTTCTTGGCCTTCTTTAACAAGGAGACATGGAACACCCGGTTTATCTTCCACCTTTTAGGTAGTTGCAGCTGCGCCGCCACTTCATTTACCATCTTGATGATCTTAAAAGGACCCACAAACCTGGGACCCAGCTTCTTGATAGGAACCTTCAACCTGATATTCTTGGTGGACAACCAAACCATCTTACCAGGGAAGAACTGCAACTCTCCTCTCTTCCTATCCGCCTGGACCTTAGCCTGGTGCGACGCCCGCACCAGATTCTCTCGGATACGGGACCATACCCCTTGCAGCTTTTTAGAAAATAGCTCCTCCTCCGGAACTGGGGAAGAAATGGAAGAAAATACTCCAAAAACAGGATGTCTACCACCGGAGCAAAAAAAAGGTGTGGTACCTGTGGCGTTGGAATCATGGTTGTTTAGGGAAAATTCTGCCAGGGGAAGAAAGTCAGCCCAATTATTCTGATTCTCTCGAACAAAACACCTCAAAAACTGTTCCACATCCTGATTCTTCCTCTCTGTTTGCCCGTTAGACTCCGGGTGAAACCCGGAGGAAAACGACAGTGTAACTCCCAACCTGCTGCAAAAAGCCCGCCAGAATTTAGCCACAAATTGCGGACCCCTGTCCGAAACGATCTCCTCAGGAAGACCATGCAACCTTACAATTTCTTTAATAAATGCCTCTGATAGTGTCTTGGCACATGGCAGCCTGGAAAACGGGATCAAATGGCACATTTTCATGAAGCGGTCAACGACTACCCAAATGACCGTGAAACCCTTAGACACCAGAAGGCCCGTGATGAAATCCATAGACAGATGAGTCCAAGGTGCCTTAGGAGGTTCCAATGGATGTAGAAGACCGTGGGGACGGGTATGCGACGCCTTGGCTCTTGCACAGACCGAACAATTTTGAACAAACTGCAAGACATCCCTACTCCACCCTGGCCACCAAAAATTCCTAGACACCAATCTCATGGTCTCTGAAACCCCCGGGTGACCAGCAAGAACCGACTCGTGACACTCCCTCAGGAGACTTTGTCGGAGAGTAGTTGGGACAAACAGCTTGTTTCTAGGTATCTTGGAAGGTGCAGCGTGTTGCGCTTCGATCAAGGCCTTCTCCAATTTCGCGCCCAATACTGCTACCACCACTCCATCCCCAAGAATAGTGGCAGGCGCCTCTCGTTCCTCCTCGGTCGACATATACCGGGATAAAGCATCAGCCTTAACATTCTTCGAACCCGGCACATAAATCACGGTAAAGTGGAACCGCGCAAAAAATAGAGCCCATCTGGCCTGCCGTGCATTTAATCTCTTCGCCGACCCAAGATAAACCAAATTCTTGTGGTCAGTAAATACCTGGACTGGCCTTCTGGCCCCCTCCAGGAAATGACGCCAATGTTCGAACGCTAGTTTTATTGCCAGTAGTTCCCTATCTCCGATGTCATAATTCCGTTCAGAGGCAGAGAATTTCTTAGAAAAGAAGGCACAGGGATGCGTACCCTCCTCGAACTCCTGAGAAAGTACTGCTCCCACCCCCACCGAGGAGGCATCCACCTCCACTCGGAAGGCCAACCTCTCATCCGGCTGTCTCAAAATGGGAGCGGACGAGAATCGCTTCTTCAGTTCTTCAAACGCAGCTAGCGCCTCTGGCGACCACTTAGCACAGTCAGCCCCCTTCTTAGTCAAGTCCGAGATGGGTTTCACAACCTCAGAAAATCCCTTAATAAACTGGCGATAATAGTTGGAGAATCCCAAGAACCGTTGGACCGCCTTTAGGTTCTCGGGTCGAGGCCACTCCAAGACTGCCCTGACCTTCTCAGGGTCCATCTCGAACCCCTTGTCCGATAGGATATAGCCAAGGAAACATAATTTATTGACCGCGAACACACATTTCTCCAGCTTAGCACTTAATTGGTTAACCCTCAGGAGATCTAAAACCTCTCTCACTCTCTCCCAATGAGTCTCCAAATCCGGGGTGTAAATGAGTATATCGTCCAGATAGACCACAACCCCCCTCCCTATGACGGCACTTAGTACATCATTAATAAAATTCTGAAAAAACGCAGGCGCATTGGTTAGACCGAAAGGCATCACAAGATTCTCAAAGTGTCCTAGGGGTGTGTTAAACGCTGTTTTCCACTCATCCCCCTTCTTGATTCTCAGCAAGTTATACGCCCCACGTAAATCTATTTTACTAAACCAGCGAGCTCCCGTAATCTGGCTGAATAGATCCGAGATCAACGGGATGGGATAGGGATTCCGCACCGTGATTTTGTTAATCTCCCTAAAATCCAAACAAGGGCGCAACCCTCCATCTTTCTTCTTTACAAAGAAAAACCCCACTGCTACTGGGGACTTAGATGGGCGAATATGCCCCACCTCTAGACTCCCCTCAATATACTCTTTGAGCGCCTCCCTCTCCGGAATAGTGAGATTGTACAACCTTGTCTTGGGTAACACTGCATTTGGTATAAATTTAATTGAGCAATCATAGGTGCGATGTGGTGGTAATGTCTTGGCTGCCCTTTCCTCAAAGACCTCCCTGAACTCACATATTTCTTGAGGCAAATTGTCTATAGACAAAGACATAACGGATATGGGCAGACATCGACCATTACACCCCTGCCCCCAAGAAACTACTGACTCGGTCTCCCAGTTGATAATAGGGTTATGCTGCTTCAGCCAGGGCCACCCCAAAACTACTTGTGCTGGTAACTTAGACAATAAGAACAAGTCAATCTCTTCCCTGTGGCCACCCACAATAAACTCCAAACCCTCCACCTGTTTGGAGATGACAGCTTGCTGTAGAGGGGTCTTATCAATAGCCCACACCGGTATCTGAGACTTCAAGACCAAAGGACTCACCCTTAATTGCTCACAAAACTCTGAGTCAATAAGGTTGACTGCCGAACCACAATCAACCAAAATCCGGCACTTCTGCCCATTTACCCATCCTTCAAGGGTCAACCCGGCAGTCTGAGTACAGGAAATATGCACACCTCCCTCCTTAGTAGGTTTTCTCCCTTTACCCTCAATAGACCTGGGGTTATTACTCTCCTTGGCGAACCATTCTCTGGAGGGGCATACCCTTGCTACATGTCCCATCCCTCCACACACAAAACAGCATACTGTGCGGGACCCTTCACTCTTGGGTCTAGCACTTCGCACAGTGGCCCCAATCTGCATAGGTTGGTCCCCCGGGTCCTCTCTAAAAACAGAGAATTGAGGAGGGCTAAGCCCCCCAGGACTCTTGTCTCCACGCTCCCGGAGGCGCCGTCCAACTCTAATTGCCAGCTGCATGGCCTCATCTAGATCTCCCGGAACAGGGTGAGAAACTAGATGGTCTTTAACCTGGTCCGAGAGCCCTGTCTCAAACTGACTAAGTAGAGCGGGGTCATTCCAGTGTACTTCTGCTGCCCACCTACGAAACTCTGTGCAATATTTCTCTATAGCGTGATCCCCTTGCACCACACGTCGTAGGTTATACTCAGCCGTGCGTACCCTGTCTGGGTCGTCATACAGTAACCCCATTGTGGAGAAAAACGCCTCTACAGTTAGTAAGCAAGCTGAGTCGGCTGGTAACGAATGTGCCCAGATGAGGGGATCATCTCTCAATAAAGTAATAATAATCCCAACTCTCTGTACCTCAGAACCGGAGGAAAACGGCCGTAGCCGGAAATACAAAAGACAGTCCTTTTGAAATCGGAAAAAATCTGACCTCTTACCTCGGAAGGGTTCAGGTAAGCTGACTTTTGGCTCCAGAGGCCGACCCACAGGGGCGCTACTCACCTGCCTCTGTATGCCCTCCACCTGAGAGGCTGTGTGTTGAGCCAACTGCTGTAACTGAGATACGCCAGAAGCTTGGACGGCATCCATTCGTAGCTTGATCCCCTCCATCTCAGTGGAAATCTGCTGCACCGCCTGGTACAACTGTTTCAGGTCCGTCATAATGCAAACGAACCCCTTTTTTTTTTTTTTACCGGCTGAGTGTACTGTTATGTCAGTCCAGGTAGCTGCAACGGGGCTAAGGAATAGCAGTAGGGAATCTCGCCCTGCACTACTCCCACTAGCTATCCCGGTCACTGCCTCACGGGTGTGGGTCGGCTGTACTCAGGCTAAGCCTGACCCCGACAGCTCCTCTCTCACTGATTCCGTAGGCCTAGAGGGAAGTGGGAGAAGGAATGCCCTATAAGATCTCTAGGGACTGGAGACTAAAGGGGGTCACCCCTAACGAACAAGTGAAGCTGCTACTGACAGGCACTGACAAGGGTATGCGCTGACTAACAACACAAGCAGCACACAGGAAAAATGTGGGAAAGGATTCCCCCAAACCAATATGGGAAGGAACCTTACACTAGGAAACAAACACAGGGAAACTGAGTAGAAATCAAAGGATAAGGCAATTCACTCACACAGTCAATTATACACAGAGGGAGGATTGGTGAACACAGAAGGGAAAACAAACAAACCAACTCGTTCACCCAAACCTCCCAAAAATCAACCACGGAACTTCCTCTATCCCAGAACACCACCTACTCCTCCTGCTAAGGCCTAGCTCTGTAAAAGCGACACTCAGCACAGAACCATGGGAGGCATGGGTTTAAATACAGAGTAGAGACCACTCCTCCCAGGTGCAAATGGGAGGACAGACTAATCAACCAGGAGATAAAGCTGCCTACCAGCAGTGCGCGCGTGCAAGTCAGAAGGTGTGCACCAATACTCACGACAGGACAACCCCGCAGCGCCAGGATGCCACCCCAGACACTGCGCAGTCAAAAACTCCCCAGGTAAGAAAAATAGAAAGTAAAGAACCTAAATACTCCTAACAGAAGCATCTGGCGTGTGCTTCCTGTAGAGTGCTGCTGCCTGATGACTCCCAATATCGGTTCTGTCAGGGGTGCAGGTCCCCCTCTGTTGAAACAATTCCCATGCGAGAGATGGTTTCCTGGGTGAAGGGGTACGTCCAGGACTCCATGAAAAGGATGGAAGCCGTCTCCCTGGCCAAGAGGCCACGGCTGGATTGTGAATTGTCCCTGCCACCTCTGGAAAAGCTGCGCCTCAGGGATGTGGAGTCGTCTTCTAGTACGGAGGAGGAGAAGGAGATTTTTCCCCTGGACAAAAGGTCCAGAGTATTCAAGACCCTAAGAATCAGAGACCGGGAAGGCGAGGAAGGCTCTAGCCGTAGGTCTCGTACCTTCAGGCCCTCTTCGGAGATGCTCTGCCTGATGGAGGGCGAATGGAGGCACCCGGAGAGATCCTTTGCGCCATCCACACGCTTCAAGGCACTTTTTCCCGTCTCTGAAAGTCAACTAAAGGCGTGGGGTCCCCCACCAAAGGTGGACGTCGCCGTGTCCAAGTTATCAAGGCGCTCCATCCTTCCATCAGAGGAGGGCTCGGGCCTCAGGGACCCCATGGCGGCTAGATCCATGGCACTGGCTACTGTGAATCGCCGACCCCTATGGCTGAAGCCCTGGAAGGCTGACCTTACTTCCAAAAATAGCCTCTGTGGTCTCCCCTTTGAGCCCGGACGGCTGTTCGGAAGGGAGCTCGACCACATCATGGAAGGCTGGGCCGACTCCAAGGGCAAGAACCTACCACAGCCCCTTGAAGGTCGGAGTACCTCCTTTCGAGGAAGAGGCACCCGGAGAGGCACCAGAGGCCAGCAGCCGTAAGAATGCCCCCTTCTAATTCCCTCTCAGTATACCCCCCCCTTCCTACCCCCCCCATCCCCTGGGGTGGGCGGTCGTTTTTCCCACTATGTGGAGGCCTGGCGGCAGAATATTCGGGACCCCTGGGTCATCCAGACGGTCCAGGAAGGCTATAAAATTAATTTTGTTTCCCAGCCGCCAGAGAAGATGGTAAGAACCCGCCCTCTTCAGGGCCCCAAACAACTTCATCTGGAGAGATTGATTCAGGAGTACGTGGACAAGGCCGCACTAGAGATGGTTCCTCGCGCAGAGTAAGGCACAGGTGTCTACTCTCCAGTCTTCTTGGTCCCCAAGCCATCAGGCAAGTGGCGTATGATCATCGATCTCAGGTATCTGGATCACTTCATCCGCAGGCTGCGGTTTCGCATGGAAACCATAAGGTCAGTACTACCTTTCATGCACCCTGGAGATTACTTCATCACTCTGGACCTGAATGACGCCTACCTCCACGTACCCATCTTTCCGGCACACCGAAAGGTCCTAAGGGTTGCTGTATATATAGAAGGGAAAGAGGCGCACTTCCAGTTCGCAGCCCTCCCGTTCGGCATATCCTCCGCCCCCCACACCTTCACAAAGGTTATAGCTCCGGTCGCTGCCGCCCTGCGCCTTCAAGGCATATTCATAGTCCCGTACCTGGACGACAGGCTTCTGAAGGCTCATTCAAAGGAGGTTCTTACCACGCAGGTGCAGACCGTCGTAGCTCTACTAGACAAGCTGGGGTGGCTGGTAAACTGGCAGAAGTCAGTAATGGTGCCATCAACACGAGTTCAGTTCCTGGGACTTACTCTAGACTCTCTCAACATGACGGTCTCTCTACCCTCTCCTCGCAAAAGGAAAATTGCTCGAGCAGCACATCATTTGTCTTCTACACGGAAGGTCACCATCAGGACGGCTATGAAGGTCCTTGGATTGATGTCCGCTGCCCTAGATGCAGTTCCTTGGGCCCTATGGCATATGCGCCCTCTACAGAACGAGATCTGGAGAGTCTGGAATCACAGTCCTTCAGGTTTACAGAAGCCAATCCAGTTAACCATCAGCACCCGGCAAACCTTGCCCTGGTGGACCCATCTGCGAGATGGGAAATCCTCGGTCCAGCCCGCCTGGACCCTGTTGACTACAGATGCCTCCCTCACAGGCTGGGGAGCTCATCTGGGGGAGACCCCGGTTCAAGGTACATGGAATCAGCGGGAGAGGACGCACTCATCCAACTGGCGCGAGCTTACCGCAGTTCATCGAGCCCTTCTGTCATTTGCACCACTTCTACGAGGGAAAGCGGTCAAAGTAAGATCAGACAATCTGACGACAGTCCACTATATCAACAAGCAGGGAGGAACCAGGTCCCCCTCGCTCCTGCAAGTCACCAACCTGATCTTCTCCTGGGCAGAACGGAACCTCTCCCAGCTGGCCGCGGTATATATCCAGGGCCGCCTGAACATCCTAGCGGATCAACTCAGCAGAGGCCGGCCGACCGCAGGCGAATGGTCCCTGAATCAGGACATCTTCCACTACCTGACCAGGAGGTGTGGTCTCCCCGAGGTGGATCTGATGGCCACCCAACACAATGCCAAAGTAGAAAGGTTTTGCTCCCTGTACCGGGAAGATAACCCTTTGGCTGTGGATGCCCTGTCAATACCATGGAGGTTCGAACTGGCATATGTGTTCCCTCCCATCCCGATGATACCGAAGGTATTGGCGAAACTCAGGCAGGACCAGACTTCGGCAATAGTGATCATGCCGTTCTGGCCAAAAAGGGCATAGTTCACCGACCTTATCCTTATGAGTCGGGGGAACTACTGGAGGCTTCCACCAGTCAGGAACCTGGTGTCACTGAACAGTCAGCCGTGCCTGGGCCTAGACAAATTCAACCTCACTGCCTGGAGGCTAACCGCGCCATATGCGCAGACAGAGGATTGTCCCAGGGAGTGCTAAGTACCTTAGCCCATTCAAGAGCAGAGGCAACCAATCAGAGCTACCGAAGGATCGCCCGGATATTCCGAGATTGGTGTACAGGCAGCCACCGCGATCCAGACAGAGATGCAGTCCTGGAGTTCTTACAGAACGGCCTGGAGAGGACTAGCACCTGCCACCCTCAAGGTTCAAGTGTCAGCTCTATCTGCTCTCCTGGAGACACAGTTATCACAAGATCCTCTTGTCAAACAGTTCCTTAGGGGGGCTGCCAGGCTCTGCCCCCAGGTACGGCCCCCTGTCCCCAGGTGGGACCTGGCCGCGGTTCTACAAGGGCTCTGTGCGCCCCCCTTCGAACCATTATCTGAAGTGGACTGGAAGTACCTGTCATTTAAAGTGACCTTCTTCCTAGCAATAACCTCCGCCAAGAGGGTTGGCGAATTGCAGGCCCTAGCGGCCTCCGAAACCTTCATAACCTTCTTCCCTGACAGGGTACAGCTAAGGTTCGTCCCAGGATTCTTGCCGAAGGTACCCACACTTCAGAACACCAATCAAGTGATCACCCTACCGGGCTTCTTTCCCTCTCCTGCTACGGAGCAGGAGGAGAAGCTACACACACTGGATCTGGTAAGAGCACTACGTATCTACCTGGACCGAACAGCACCATTCCGAAGATCAGAGAATCTTCTGGTTAATGTGTTTGGCCACAATAGAGGCGCTAAAGCATCAAAGGTAACCCTGTCGAGATGGATCAGAGAAGCTATCAGCTGTTCCCTTCGGGCTCAGAATCTTTCTGTTCCAGATTTCTTACGAGCCCATGCCACCCGATCAGTGGCGACATCATGGGCAGAGACACGGTTCCTCTCTCTAGACCAGATATGTGCTGCAGCCTCTTGGAGCTCACAGCTGACTTTTGCCAAACACTACAGATTGGACTGGCGTACGGCCGATGCTACAGCATTTGGGCACTCCGTCTTGGCATCTGCCTGCCAGGAGGACCCGTCCTAGGGGAAACAATACTTGCTAAATCCCCAGTTGTGCTGCTGTTGGGCGTAGGGGGAAAGAAGGATTATGAATGATAATCTGTTTTCCCTTAGCCCAAACAGCAGCACAAGGCTCCCTCCCTAGGAGGTACTGTTGTACAGATTTTGTGTATGTGTGTGTAGCTCTTGGCATAAATTGCTCTCTGTATATCATACTTGTTACTAACACAAGGGAGGAGCAGGTCTTCAGGCCTCTTATAGGGGTCAAAGCTGTTAGGTAATTCAAAATTCCACCTGTCCTAACAGCTCATTAGGGGCAGGAATACCCCAGTTGTGCTGCTGTTTGGGCTAAGGGAAAACAGATTATCATTCATAATCTTGATAGATAGATAGATAGATAGATAGATAGATAGATAGATAGATAGATAGATAGATAGATAGATAGATAGATAGATAGATAGATAGATAGATAGATAGATAGATAGATAGAGATATTTTAAGATCCATTTATTTTTGTTCATATAACAACACACATGTATCCCCTTTCCCTTTAAGGAGCGATATCTCATATGTATAATAAGTAGCCTCTTAATGAAGAATGTATACACATTTCTTATTCAAATTATAACATGTAGTAAACCTACTTTGAATTGGTCTATTCAAGTCACGCTACAAAACTAGCCGTTAATGCAGTAGTTACTACAGTAAACTTATAAGAAGTAGGCTCCTTTGTGATTGGCCATATTAATTTCCCACCTATCATAGATGAAGTTAAGCTGTTTCGCATTAATCATATAACAGTACGTGACCTTTCTATAGATAACTCTACATAACCCATAATAGGGAGGCAGCCTTGTGATTGGCTATATTTAATTTCATACATAGCATGGATAATGGTAGGCCGCTTCATGATTGGCTACATAATAACACGTGATCTCTCTAAAACTACTGAGCAGCCCTCTATAGTAAAACCATAGGAAGTAGGCAACTCCGTGATTGGTCAGAATCAACTCTATACATAGTATGGGTAATAGTAGGCTGTCCCGTGATTGGCCATACAGTAACATGTGATTTCTTTAAAAATACTGAGTAAGCTCTCCATAGTAAAACCCATAGGAAGTAGGCAACTCTGTGATAGGCCAGAATCAACCCTTTACATATTATGGGTAATAGTAGGCTGGTCTGTGATTGGCTACATAACAACATGTGATCTTTCTAAAAAAAAATCAGAGCAGCTCTCCATAGTAAAACTCATAGGAAGTAGGCAACTCCGTGATTGGCCAGAATCAATTCTATACATATTATGGGTAATAGTAGGCTGGTCTGTGATTGGCCACATAATAACATGATCTTTCTAAAAATTCTGAACAACTCTCTATAGTAAAACTCATAGGAAGTAGGCAACTCCGTGATTGGTCAGAATTAACCCTATACATATTATGGGCAATAGTAGGCTGGTCTGTGATTGGCCACATTCTTTTTTTTACAGATCACAGACAATAGCAGGCCGCCTTATGATTGGCTTTTTTTTTAATAACATGTGACCCTCTAGCTTTCCATAATAAAACCCATAGGAGGTAGGCAACTCTCTGATTGGTCATAGCCAACCTTATATATATCATGGATAAAAGTAGGCTGCTTTGTAATTGGACACACAATAACACGTGGCTGTTTCCAGTATTGGATATGACAAGTTCTCCTTCAGGTCCGACAGAAAGAGCGAGCATTCCCTAAGACAGCAAGGATTGTCTTTACATCACTCAAATAGTAGGCAGCCTTTTCATTGGCTGCCGGGACTCTCATAGACTATAATGGGACATGTAGGCTTAAACGTGATTAGTTACATAGACATTTGTAGGCAGATTTCTCATTGGCTGTCGTGATTCTCATACATTACAATGGGACTAGTAGGCTGACATGTGATTGGTTAGATTACAAACACTGCCAGATATATGTTTAAAAACATGTTTTTTCTTTCTATTTTTTGAACATCATATTTTGATCATTATCATCATTATATCAACTTTACTTTACATTTATTTACAAAACCTTTGAAATACAAATAGGCAGGTTAACATGATATAACTTAAGTCCTCGTCCCACGCTAACATTGTTCTTCCGTTCGTGTATATGATACATGTCCACATCAATCATAGATTTTTTTCACATAATACCTGTATCAAAAGAGAGAAAGAAAAGGAGGAAAGTAAGAAAATAAAAGTGATTATACCATGGAATACTTGATTTCTTTTTGTTTCTTACTATTTACCCCTCTTTTTCTTCTACAGCTACAGCCATTACTATCCCTAACTGACAAGACCCTGCGCCCGCACCACATCTCCCTCCCTCCCTCCTCTCCGTCGCTAGTATGTGCCTACTCCGCACATCTCTCCCTAGCGCCTTCTACAATGACCTGAGCGCCGCTGAATCTTCTTCAGTTGGGGAGGGTTTGAAATTCGCGCCCCTTCCCTCTGCACCACGTGACGCTGCCGGCTCTCGCGCGGGTTGTAACGGTCACTGAATGGGAATTTCAAAACCACCAACCGTGTGAGCGGGGAAATAGACAAAGGTTCACCCGGATCAGCCCTTTAACGCCCGTTTCATCGGCACTTCTAAGCCTGCCACCGTGAGCTGTGCCCTGGCGAAGGGGGGAGAGGATTAGGATGAGCACAGCCATTACTATCCCTAACTGACAAGACCCTGCGCCCGCAACCACATCTCCCTACAGATTGAATCCTCCTCCCGCTCAGTCACCCCACGGTTTTTCCCTGTAAGGGCCGCGGGTCGGGCCAGGAGTTGGCTTCAGAATAGACGGACAGCCCGTATTGTAGACGGGAGGCAGCTCTGCTGTAGACAAGGTGGTGGCTCTTAGAAGAGCCTTTGCTTGTATAGACGGATGGGGTGGGAGCGGCGCTCACTTGCTCTTGCTGCTCTCGGTCTTCTTGGGCAGCAGCACGGCCTGGATGTTGGGCAGGACGCCTCCCTGGGCGATGGTCACGCCACCCAGCAGTTTGTTCAGCTCCTCGTCATTGCGCACGGCCAGCTGCAGGTGACGGGGGATGATGCGGGTCTTCTTGTTGTCCCGTGCAGCATTACCAGCCAACTCCAGGATCTCAGCGGTCAGATACTCCAGTACGGCCGCCAGATAGACGGGAGCACCAGCACCAACCCTCTCGGCGTAGTTGCCCTTGCGGAGAAGCCTGTGCACACGACCGACGGGGAACTGAAGTCCCGCCCGGGATGAGCGGGTCTTGGCCTTAGCACGAGCTTTGCCTCCTTGCTTGCCGCGTCCAGACATGGTTCGTGGATCGTCAGTTACTGTAATGGAACACAGAATATCCTGCCCTGTACCGGCTCCTCCTGCCTTATATATATAGTTCTGCCCCGCCCTCCTGCAACTCTCATTGGACACATCTCAAGCCGCCAATAGAGGCCAGATTTGTGGAACCACCAATCCGCTTCAGCAGGCGGGGCTTGCAAAAGTCACATGATTTGCTGGTCCAGTAGAACAGCGCACAGACAGCGGCGCTCATTTGCATAGCCCGCCTATAAATAGGGCTGCGCTGGGAGGAGCACAGACATTACTTTCTCTCATTCTCGTGTGAAAGAGATCTCCGTGTTATACCATGCCTGATCCCGCCAAGTCTGCCCCAGCGCCCAAGAAGGGCTCCAAGAAAGCCGTGACCAAGGCCCAGAAGAAGGACGGCAAGAAGCGTAAGAGGGCCAGGAGGGAGAGCTATGCCATCTACGTGTACAAGGTGCTGAAGCAGGTCCACCCCGACACCGGCATTTCTTCCAAGGCCATGAGCATCATGAATTCCTTCGTCAACGACGTCTTTGAGCGCATCGCAGGAGAAGCCTCCCGCCTGGCTCACTACAACAAGCGCTCCACCATCACCTCCCGTGAGATCCAGACCGCCGTGCGCCTGCTGCTGCCCGGAGAGTTGGCCAAGCACGCCGTGTCCGAGGGCACCAAGGCCGTCACCAAGTACACCAGCGCCAAGTAATCGGCTCCATCACCTGCTCTGTACTATCACCCCAAAGGCTCTTCTAAGAGCCCCCCACCCCTTCCACACTAGAGCTGCTGAGCCCTTCATTTCTGGTGTTTATTCCCCGGACCAGAGGCTTTATTTATCCCGATCCGTTTTGTCATTGTATTTATGGACGTTACACCGCACTGTTTGTATTATCCTCAAGGCGAAGGAACTTATCCGCCTGATAACCTCGTATCTATCTCGTGTGTGTGTGTATATCTGCGCACACCGGCAAAGTAAAGGAGAAACTTTAGGCAGTGCACACTGTACAGCGACGGGAACGCTCTAAGATTTATGCATTTGTTCACACGTTCCCTGAAGCTTAGGAGCGTTTATCTCAACGCTCTCCGGTATTCCTACAGTAGCCGCAGCGACAGCTCCAGCCCTAGAGGGCAGAGGAGAGGTGGGTGGCGGGGACAGCTCTGTTCTCAGGAGGATGTGGCGGCTCTGAGAAGAGCCTTTGGGTTATGAAGTAGAGAGTCGGGGAGCGGCGGAATTAACCTCCGAAGCCGTAGAGAGTGCGGCCCTGGCGCTTGAGCGCGTACACCACGTCCATGGCGGTGACGGTCTTCCTCTTGGCGTGCTCGGTGTAGGTGACGGCGTCACGGATGACGTTCTCCAGGAAGACTTTCAGGACACCGCGAGTTTCTTCATAGATGAGACCGGAGATGCGCTTGACGCCTCCTCTGCGAGCTAGACGGCGGATGGCAGGCTTGGTGATGCCCTGGATGTTATCCCGGAGCACCTTCCTGTGCCGCTTGGCACCGCCCTTGCCGAGACCTTTCCCTCCTTTACCGCGACCAGACATCTTCTGTGCTGCTGACAGACTAGAATAAGCGTCCCTCCGCACAGCCGCCTTTTTATATAGAGAGTGGTCGGACCAGAAGGAGAACCCTGCTTTGATGACGTAATTCTTCGGCGTGACTCCTACAAGCCCCTCCTCTGTCTCGCGCTGATTGGCTGACATAAGACAATGGATCACTTTGAATTTCCCGCTCATTCTCCCATTGCCGAGGGTCAGCGGTCAGCGGCTCCTTCTAGCCGGCCTACTAGATAACATGCAGGGCGCTGTTCTCACTGCTCCAGACCTTCTTCTCTGTCAATAGGACTATTGTATTCCGGAGCCGCACCCCCTCCTCCCCGGATCTAATTCTTCTCCCGGCTGCGGTATCTCCTCTCTGCCCCCTATGGGCATCCTTGTGTAATAGCCGCGAGGCTGCAGCTATAGTGAACCCCGGGTGCGGGCTGTGCAGTTCCACGCTGATCCAGATGGGGGCGCGGGGAACAAACGGCACAGCTCGGGAGACCCTGTATATACGGATCCCAGCCAGCAGGTGGCGCACAGATACTACATAGGACGGTTACCGGGGCTCTAATTCTGTCGTTAGACGATCGTCTTTAACCCTTTCCCGCCGATGGCATTTTTTGTTTTTTTTTCGTTTTTTGACTCCCCTCCTTCTAAGCCCCATAACTTTTTCATTTCTCCGCTCCCAGAGCCATATGAGGTCTTATTTTTTGCGGGACAATTTTTTCTTCCTGATGCCACCATTAATTATTCTATATAATGTACTGGGAAGCAGGAAAAAAAAATCAGAATGGGGTGGATTTGAAGAAAAAAATGCATTTCTGCGACTTTCTTGCGGGCTTTGGTTTTACGGCGTTCACTGTGCAGCCAAAATGACATGTCCCCTGTATTCTGTGTTTCGGTACTGTTCCAGGGACACCAAATTTCTACGGTTTTATTTAAATTTTGACCCCTTAAAAAAAAAAAAAAAAGCGTTTTGTTTTGTTTTTTTCTAAAAGTCGCCATATTCCGACAGCCGTAACTTTTTTATACGTCCGTGTACAGAGATGTGTAGGGCGTCTTTTTTTGCGGGGTCGGGTGTACTCTTTAGTTCTACCATTTTTGGGAAATGTTATTGCTTTGATCACTTTTTATTCAAATTTTTATCAGAATCAAAACAGTGGAAAAACGGCGCTTTGGAACTTTTGACTATTTTTCACGCTACAGCGTTTACCGAACCGGAAAGATATTTTTATAAATTTGTAGAGCGGGCGATTTTGGATGCGGGGATACCTAACATGTATGTGTTTCACAGTTTTTAACTACTTTTATATGTGTTCTAGGGAAAGAGGGGGGATTTGAATTTGTAATTCTTTTTATATTTTGTTATAAAAGACCAACTCCCCCTTGTGTTAGTAACAAGTATAAGATCCGACATATATTTTACAGATATGATGCATAGTACAAAAAGTACAAATACAGCATAGGGAGGGAGCCTTGTGCTGCTGTTTGGGCTAAGGGAAAACAGACTGTCATTCACAATCTTTCGTTCCCCCTACGCCCAACAGCAGCACAACTGGGGATTTAGCAAGTATCGCTTTACCCTAGGGCGGGTAATTTTGGCAGGCTGATGCCAATACAGAGTGTCCAAACGCTGTAGACTCCGTTATTCGCCAATCCAGTCTATAATGCCTAGCGAAAGTTAGATGTGAACTCCAAGTAGCCGCGGCACATATCTGCTCTAAGGAAAGAGAACGTTTTTCGGCCCCCGATGTTGCTACTGCTCGGGTGGCGTGGGCACGGACAAAGTCTGGTACTGGGAGATCTTGAGCACGTAGCGAGCAGATGACGGCTTCTCTGATCCATCTTGATAGAGTTGGTTTGGGCGCATTGGTACCCTTAGTGTGGCCGAACACGTTGATAAGCACATTTTCTGATTTCCGGAAAGGCGCAGTGCGTTCCAGGTAAATCTGCAATGCTCTCACCAAGTCCAACTTGTGCATCTTCTCCTCCCACTCAGAGGTGGGAGAGGGAAAAAAGGCTGGTAAGACAATTACCTGGTTGATATTCTGATAAGTGGGTACCTTTGGCAAAAATCCTGGGTCGAACCTCAACTGTACTCTGTCTGGAAAGAAGGTTATAAATGGTTCAGAGGCCGCTAGGGCCTGTAGTTCGCCAACCCTCTTGGCGGAGGTTATTGCCAATAGGAAAGTTATTTTATATAATAGGTACTTCAAATCCACTTCAGATAGGGGCTCGAAGGGAGGCGCACAGAGCCCCTGTAGAACTGCAGCAAGGTCCCAAGTAGGGACGGGTGGCTGCACCTGAGGGCGAAGTCTAGAAGCCCCTCTTAGAAATTGTCTGATTAGAGGATCTAGTGATAATCTGGTCTCCAGGAGAGCGGATAGAGCTGAAACTTGTACCTTCAGGGTAGCGGGTGCCAGCCCCCTCTCTGGGCCATCTTGTAGGAACTCCAAGACTGCATCCCTGTTAGGGTCACGCTGGTTACTTGTACACCAGTTCTGGAAAACCTGGGCGACCCTCTGGTAGCTCTGGTTAGTTGACTTTGCTCTTGAGCGCGCCAAAGTCCTTAGCACTCCCTGGGACAATCTTCTTTCGCCAGCTGAAGGCTGGTTGACCTCCAGGCAGTGAGGTTGAATCTGTTCAGACCTTGATAAGGCTGACTGTTCCGGATTACGAGAATTTACACTGGTGGAAGCCTCCAGTTGTCCCTCCGCCTCATGGGAATGAAGACGGTGAACCATACCCCTTTTGACCAGAATGGCGTGCTTGTTGCCAAGCTCTGGTCCTGCCTGTGTTTCGTCAATACCTTCAGAATCCTCAGACGGGGAGGAACAACGCTCTTCAGTTTGAACCTCCAAGGTATTGACAGGGCATACAGCGTCAGAGGGCTGTCTCTGACAATGCTCCTCTCTTGTGGCGCTGTTTGAGGTGGCCATCAGATCCACCTCGGGGACACCTCAACTTTTGAAAAGATGGTGGAAAGCACCCTGGTCTAGGGACAACTTGTCTGAGGTCGCCAGTTCTCTGGTAAGCTAGTCCCGTAGAATGTTTGAGTAACCTGGGAATTGAACCGCCGACAGCTGGGAGAGGAATGGACTTGAGTAGACTGTCATCAGGTTGTCCATCCGGCTCCTGGTTATCTTCTTCAGTGGAAGTGGCGCCAACGTCTGAGGTTCCACGTGAACTTTCGTAGGCTCTCGCCAGCTGGGTAAGCGCGTTCTCTTCAGGTAACACCAGGTGTCTTGTGCCAGGGTCTCCCCCAGATGAGCTCCCCCGGTGAGGGAGGCATCTGTGGTCAACAGGGTCTAGGTAAACCTGACCGAGGACCTGCCATTGCGAAGATGGATTTACCGGGCTTGAACTAGCCGGGTACTGATGGTCTACTGGATGGGCTTCTTTAGTCCCAAGGGACAGTGATTCCAGATTCGCAGCTTCTTGCTGTAATGAAGGTGCCTCCAGATAAGAGAGTCTATGGTGAATCCCCGGAACTGGATTCGATTTGATGGAATCACAAGCAACCCTGACGGGTAACTGGCTCTGGTCTAAGTAAAGGAGACCTCCTTGAGGACAAGGGAAGCTGAAGGTCTGCTGAGTGGGAGGGTGGGAATTTGAGGACCAAGTCTTCCATCTAGGTATTTGTCCCTTTAATCCAGGCTCCTGGACTGAACTCCGGGACGTCCTGGAAGTATACCTGGCCTGAAGGTCTTCTAGCGATACGGGATCCTGTGGAAGAAACGGTCTTGGTAGAGAACGATGAACCTGAGTCCTCCAGCAAGATGTTATTTCGGCCAACAGAGTCAAGATGACAACTATTCCGTTCTGAGAGCCTCCCGGATCTTTGCGTCGGGCGCCTAGATGTAGAATGGGCCCCTCTTTTCCCAAGGCACGTGAGTGGACTAGTCTGGGATCTCTCTTGCGGTCATGGGAAGAACCGCGTCCCCTGCCTTGGGGGGCGGAGCGCCCACATCCTCTGAAGCCTCTGGAGGAGGAACCTCGACCCCGAAAGGATGACCTCCTTCTTTCGGGTGGCTGTGGAAGGTTCTTCGTCTTGGTGTCCGCCAAATCCTCCATTATTTTATCCAGGGCTTTGCCAAAAAGCCTACCAGGTTCAAAGGGTAGCGAACAAAGCCCTAGTTTAGAGGCGTTGTCCACTCTCCACGGCTTCAGCCACAATGGTCGTCTGGCCACAGTGGTGAGGGCCATGGATCTGGAGGCAAGCATCAGCTGTGTCCTAGAGGCTTCAGCCAGGTGGTCCACCATCAGATTTATATCCGACATGGCCGACAGGAGGTCATCTCGGTGGACCCCAGTATCTATATCCCTAGTAAGGGATGATAATTCGGCCCGTAGGCCAGCCACCACCTCATTGCTCGATATGGCCATGGAGGCCTGGGAAGAGGCGGCAGAATATGCCCGCCTTAAGGACCCCTCCACACGGCGGTCCAACGGGTCCTTTAAACTCGACCCGTCCTCAGCAGGGAGGACAGTTCGGCGGGATAACTTGGCTACTGCCACATCAACTTTTGGTGGTGGCCCTCAGGCCCCCTGTTGGGACTCCGTCACAGGAAAGAGGGTCTTAAACCTTGAGGAGGGTGCAAATGGTTTTTCAGGACACCTCCACTCCCCCTCCATCACCTGGACTAGGTCCGAACTGGCCTTAAAGGACTTTACCCTCCTGCTAGGACCTTCACCAGTCTCCCGGTCCCTCGGCCTGACGATCTTGAAAAGTCTGCCCATTTTGTCGAGGGGAAAGATCTCCTTCTCCACCTCCATAACATCCTCCTCTGAGGATTCCACCTTCCCAATATGTAAATTTTATAAAGGAGGGAGGGAGGGCTCAGTTACCTCAAGCTGGGGTCTCTTGGCGAGATGGGGGATGGTATCGTCCATCTTTTCCATCGATTGGGACACAAAGTCTTTTACCCAAGAGACGACTTCCCTAATGGGGGTAAGCCTCGGAGGGGGGAGCTCTGCATCCCTGGCAGTACCTGAACTCACAGGCGTCAGGGAGGGGAATCCTGCACTTGGCGCAGGCCAAGTAACATAAGGGTTCGTACCTCCTAGTCTGCAGCCTCCAGCCATATACACCATATATATGCTATACACCCCATGAAGAGGGGCATGAACAGAATGAACTAAAAAGAGCTTGTGTTGTTGTTGTTGTTGTTGTTAGGACTAAGGGAAAACAGATGAATAATAATAGAATAATACATTTTATTTTTATAGTGCCAACGTATTCTGCAGCGCTGTACAACTTGTAGGGTTCAAATACAGAGAGAAAAATGCATTACAAAGAAATAGTCACTTCACACAATGGGACTGAGGGCCCTGCTCGCAAGAGCTTACAATCTATGAGGTAAAGGGGGTGGCACAAGAGGTAGCAGGGGCGGCATTGCTTATACAGGGGTCAGACAATATTGTAATAGTGGTGACTGTCTTTACACAAACATAAACCTGTAGGAGCCGTCACCGCTCGTGTCCTGTAACATGTGGATGGAGCTTGGCCGTATAAAGTTAGTCTGAAACGGCCTCATGTCATGTGGGGTAATGCGGGGACAGGGGAGGGTATGTTTTAGGGATTCTAATTACGGTACGGAAGGGTTTACATTAGGACATGTGATCGGCCGCTCTGAAAAGATGTGTCTTTAGTTTGCGCTTCAATGCTTGCTGTTCCAGGTCGGGGCCTGTTGTGACAGCCATAGGCGGTCTCCATTACATTTCCCTCTCACCGTATAGGTGGCAGTTAGAAGATCTGGCACTTGGAAGTGATGCTTTATGGGATCTGGTTGTGAAGCTTCTGCATAGAGACCACACGTGTCATCGTTGACCTCAGCAACCAATCAGAACATTGCTTTATATTTTAAAACTGCAATGCAATAATGGAAGTCACAATCTGATTGGCCATAACAGACAAAACCGTCACTGCCTATATCTCCTCCGGCTTTACAGCTCAGGTTTACGTACAGAAGGTGTAATCTGCAGAATAAGGGGAGAACAAAAAAGAAAAGGCAAAACAGTGCAGTATGCTGCTACGTCGTCTCGCCTGGTACGGCGCCCCGCGCCTTATGCTGCACCCCTCTACATTTTACACAAACCTGTTCCGCACCACATAACGCCGTCCCCAAAGACTGATGACCATTAGGCCAATACCGATTGGATTATTCCAACAGGCAATGGCTGACAGGCAATGATATATTCCCCAATTGCTCCATCCTCCACCAGCCCTCCTGTTCGATTCTAGGTAATGCTGTACATCATATGCAGGAGCTGAATAACATCACCCAAAAGGATTGTGCACAGAACTACTTTAAATATAGGACAACTAGTGAACCCGAACTGTACCCTATGGCAGCGAGGGAGCCCTCTCGGCCCTCCTGAATACAGCAGAACAGTCCCAAATGTCAGGTGCTGTCTCACAGTCCTTTGGCGGTGGCTCCCAAATAACCTGCATATCACTTAAGCATGGCACTATATTATGTGGGGGCCCTCTGACGGGATGTTCTACTGACTGGGGCCCCTCCCTACAACATATTCTTGTTTGAAATGGTTATGGGTGCTGCAGCGGCATCTCATACACTTGAACAGGGTACAACTACAGTACCCACAAGTGCGGTTGTAAGAACACAGCGAATAAGCAGTGCCCCACATTTAAACAATAATGGGATTTGCCTGCTCCGAGAAACAGTTGATCTGTGGGGTCCTAACAGTCTAAGGGATCAGTAGGGATTAGAGATGAGCCAACAGCGTTCCATCGAATTGGTATTCAGGCTGCTCGAGATATTCCATTCCAATCGAATACCACGCTGCAAACGCACTAAAAATTTGTATCCCCTCCCACCTCCCCTGGCGCTTTTTCTTTTTTCACCAATAACTGTGCAGGGGAGGTGGGACAGGAACTACGACAACAGCGGCGTCGTAAAAAAAAGTCAGAAAAAGTAATTGGCTGGCTGAATCAGGTGACCTCCGCTTTATATGAATGGGGGATTTCAGATTCGGTTCATATGAGACTGTGAACTATGTGACTGTGAGACAGGGATAGATATACTGTGGGAGGGGGAGGGGGCATGGCTAGCCGGCAACCAGAGCGGTCGCATCTGCTGTGAGCTCTTGACTTGGACACTTTAATCCGTTTCTTACCGGCGGTGATCTCAGCCATCCATACAGATAACAACCCCGAGGCTCTCCTCCAAGCCTCTGTCTGCTATTTTGGGGTGTTATTTCACACTTTTACAGCGCTCCTGAGGATATAAACTGTTGCGGCCTTCTGTCCCACAGGACCCGGCCGCCATCTTGTTTTTGGACTTACCTGCTCCCGACTTGTTCCAGCTCCCGGCGTAGTCCCTCGCAGCTCTGGACCGCTCATCCGACCCAGGAGAGGACCTCTGGCGCGTTCCAGCCACTTACTGCCTTCATCCAGCTCTCTTAATTTACCGGGCAGCTGATTTTGTTTTTTTTTGCGGCCTGCCTTCTTCTGGAGTCACCACGGCCTGCTGAGCGCAGGAGACATCTCCCGCGACATCACAGCTGCTTCTGGTTCTGGAGCAGCCTGGAGAGGAGGTATTTCGAGGTACGGAACCTCAGATTCTGGATCTCTTCTCCCAGACCCGGCAGCCATTTTGAGTAGGCCTCACTAGGATCCCTAGCCTAAAGTGTAAGGGCCGGCCCCTGATGTGACTTCTACGCAGAACCCAGATCCGGAAGAAGGGGTGTGACTTGCCGGACAGCTATCCGGCTGTGATTTGCGCCCAGCTCCAGACCTACCCATCTTGGAGCGCAGCCTGCCTCTCTGCATGAAGCAGCAGCTACAGACCAACTACACTGAGACGCCTGCAGCTGCCCTTCAGTTTAACCCACTCGTATCCTGACATGGAGGTGAGCCGAATCTGCATTTCTCCCTTCCCCTGGAGTTGGAAACAGTAGCAGGCCACATTAATCTGCACTTGAGGACCTATGATAAGATAAGATAAGATAATCCTTTAATAGTCCTACATTGGGGAAATTCCAGCATGTTACAGCAGCCTAGTAATACAGGATAATACACAGTAATATAATACAGACGCAGACACACATATGCTGAGAAGAGAAGATATACTAGGAGTCCATGGCAGCTAAGGAACGGAAGAGAAAGAAGGAAGACTTCATGGTCATCGTCATAGTCATTTAGTTGTCTGTGCGGAGTGTCTTCGCTTGGTCTGATGTAAATTATACAGCCCGGTCGCGGTTGGAAGGAAGGACCTGCGATAGCTTCTTCTCACACTTGGGGTGAAGCAGACGGTCACTTACAGTGCTGCCAAGTCCCATCAAGGTCCCATACATGGGGTGGGATTTGTTCTCCCGCATGGAGGTCACCACAGACAGTATCCTTCTGTCACCCACCACCTGTACTGGGTCCAGGGGGCTCCCCAGGACAGAGCTGGCCCTCCTGATCAGCCTGTCACGTCTGTTTCTGTCCCTGGTTGACGGACTGCACCCCCAGCAGGGCACACCGAAAAAGATGGCTGAAGCAACCACAGAGTTGAAGAAAGCCCTAAGAAGTGTCCCCATGGACTCCGAAGGCCCTCATCCTCCTGAGCAGGTGGAGTCTGCTGTGACCCTTTCTGTGCAGCGCCTCCAGGTGATCAGCCCAGTCTAGTTTATTATTGAGGAGCACACCCAGATACTTATAGGTCCTGACTATCTCAATGCATGTCCCCTGGATCTCCACCGGGGTCGGAGCACTCCTCTGTTTCCCAAAGTCCACCACCATCTCCTTGGTCTTCCCAGCATTAATCCTGAGCTGGTTCTGCTGGCACCATTCAACAAAATCCCGGTTTAAGTCTCTGTATTCCCTATCGTCGCCATCAGTGATAAGACCTACTATAGCAGAGACATCGGAGGACTTCTGTAAGTAACAGCTGGATGAGTTGTGCCTGAAGTCAGCAGTGTACAGTGTGAAGAGGAATGGGGCAAGAACTGTACCTTGTGGTGCCCCCGTACTACAGATCACAGTGTCAGACACACAGTCCTGGGCTCTCACATACTGAGGGCGGGTTGTCAGGTAGTCTAGGGTCCAGTTGGACAGGTGATGTTCCACTCCACCAAGGTTCAGCTTTTCCCTCAGAACCCTGGCTGAATGGTGTTGAACACACTGGAGAAATTGAAGAACATTATTCTCACAGTGTTCCCTGGTTTCTCTAGGTGAGAGAGAACTCTACGAAGAAGGTGGATGATGGCGTCATCTACCCCAATGCCCGGCCGATAGGCAAACTGGAGGGGGTCCAGAGCGGAGCTCACTAGGGGGCGTAGGTGTGTCAGGTTCTCTCTGGGACCTTCATCAGGTGAGATGTCAGTGCTACGGGTCGGTAGTCATTGTAGTCCATCGGGTTGGGTTTCTTTGGGACTGGCACCACGCAAG
The DNA here is from genome assembly GCF_031893055.1 of Leptodactylus fuscus. Taxonomy (NCBI): domain Eukaryota; kingdom Metazoa; phylum Chordata; class Amphibia; order Anura; family Leptodactylidae; genus Leptodactylus; species Leptodactylus fuscus. Next base: position 81,664,805 of record NC_134274.1, on the reverse strand, counting down.
ATGTTTTCCACAGTCGAGGTACCACTCCCAGCTTTAGACTCATATTGTACATGTGTGTAATAATACCACCTAGCTGGTCACTGCACATTTTAAGAACTCTTGCGCTTATACCATCAGGTCCTCCAGCCTTGTCTGCTTTAATAAACCCTTCTGCTACCCTCCTCTCCTATATCTCCTCTCCGGAAAGTTTTACATTAATATCCGATAAGTGGTGTCCCTGACCCTCGTTATCTTCGGTCCTCGGCTAGAGCTATTCTGCATTCTTTCCGCTCTCCCACACCTGGGCTTTCTTGCCCTCCCCTGCAGCCCCCTGCTGCTTTCTCTAACAGGGTCTCATCCGAACCTCCCCTGTGGATTAGTCATAGCAGTTAAGATTGGGAAAGGCTGTCTTACCTACAGGAATATCATCCCCACTACTGCACTAAGAGATGTAGAACCCAATTATACCTGATACCTCGCTTGCAGAGGACGACTGTCTGCCTAGACGCTGAGATTGTCAACCTTACCTATTGATATTTGGGGACCTCTCCCCTCCCTGTACCTAAGTGAATCTCCAAGAACACTCTTGTCTATGTTGCCATTTAGACTGATGCTCTCTATTTGCTAGATGTTATAGTCTTGACCTTGTCCCTCTCCCTCACTTATATTGCATCCATCAAGATGGTTAAACCCAATAAAGACAAAGGCACAGACCTCGCTGGTACTCCCAATCAAACTAAACTCCAAAGTGACTTGCAAAAGTATCTTAGAAAGAAAAATCGACAATCTCCCGCCGGATCGCTGAAAATGACGCCTGACCACAATAGGGAGCCTGACACAGGTGATGACTCGGATGCTGAGAGTAATACTGACCAGGACCGCCTGGAGGATAGCACCTTCTTAAGAACATTTCTACAACAAGCTCTGTCAGCCGCCCTAGACCCAGTTCTTCAGCAACTTCAGGATATTAGAGCAGCACTTCATCATATAGACAGTCGAGTCTCTACTCTAGAAAGCGCATATCCTTCAATTAAATCTCATAATGACCTCACTACGTCTCAGCTGGCCCTGCACAAAGATTACATAGATCGTTCTCTTACTCTACTTCACCGCCCTCATCTCTTCTCTCTCTCCAGCAACCCTAAAAGAATTTTTGACACTTTTCACTCCTTACTCAAAGACAAGGTGCAGACGCCATTCACAGTCCTTAGTGCTGATGACCTGGCCACGTATTTCCATGATAAAATTGATAAGATCCATCAGGAAATAACTGCCCAAGCCCCAGGTGGCATTGATCCCATCACCTACCATAGTACTGATCCCCTCACCAACCGCACTTCAGACTGTCTTTTCTCATCTTTTCAACCTGTTACAGAAGAGGAAGTCTCTCAGCTACTTTCTTCATCTCCCCCACAACCTGCAGTAGTGACCCCTTCCCCTCACACCTTCTCCAACCTCTGTCGCCTGCTGTCACGACTTACCTTACTAAAATATTTAACCTCTCTCTTTCTCTCTCTTCTGGAATCCTCCCATCCTCCTTCAAGCATGCTGTTATAACTCCGCTATTGAAAAAACCCTCCTTGGTCCCGTCCTGTGCTGCTAACTATCGACCCTTCTCTAACCTGCCCTTCATCTCTAAACTTTTGGAACGCCTGGTTTATTCTCGGTTAATCCGTTATCTCTCTGCTAACTCTCTGCTTGACCCCTTACAATCTGGTTTCCGCGCTCTGCACTCTACTGAAATGGCTCTCGCAAAAGTCTCCAATTATCTCCTAATGGCTAAATCCAATCGCGACTTTTCTCTTCTTATTCTTCTGGACCTCTCTGCAGCTTTTGACACTATTGATCATCATCTCCTGCTCCCTATGCTCCGCTCAGTCAGCCTCAACGCCACTGCGCTCTCCTGGTTCTCCTCTTATCTCTCAGACCGCACTTCCAGTGTATCATTTGCGGGCTCTGTTTCTTCCCCTCTTTCCCTTGCTGTTGGGGTTCCCCAGGGCTCGGTCCTAGGCCCCCTGCTCTTTGCTCTCTACACAGCCCCCATTGGACAAACCATCGCCAGATTTGGCTTCAGGTACCATCTTTATGCTGATGACACCCAATTATTCACATTTTCCCGTGACATCACCCCTGCACTCATACAGAATACTAGTGACTGTGTTTCTGCTGTCTCTAATATCATGTCCTCGCTCTATCTGAAACTAAATCTCTCTAAGACTGAACTACTACTGTTTCCACCATCTAACAGATCTGTCCCTGATATATCCATTGCAGTCTCAGGCCTTACTATAACTCCTAGGCAGCATGCCTGCTGCCTCGGGGTCATGTTTGACGCAGACCTTTCCTTCACCCCTCATATTGAATCACTCGCACGTTCATGTCACCTCCACCTCAAAAACATCTCCAGAATACGCCCTTTCCTCACCAGAGATACACTAAAGACACTTATTGTCGCTCTGATTCATTCTCGCCTTGACTACTGTAACACCTTACTAATCGGTCTTCCCCTCACTAAACTCTCCCCTCTACAATCTATTCTGAATGCAGCGGCCAGGCTCACCTATCAGGCTAGACGCTACAGCGAGGCCTCCGGTCTGTGCCAGTCGCTACATTGGCTGCCTATTCATTATAGAATAAAATATAAAGTTATCACCCTCCTCCACAAGGCTCTCCATAATGCCGCACCTCCCTACATTTCCTCCCTCATCTCTGTCTACCGCCCAACCCGTGCTCTCCGCTCACTCAATGACCTAATACTTACATCCCCTATTATCAGAACCTCCCACGCTCGTACACAAGACTTCTCCCGAGCTGCACCACTTCTCTGGAATGCTCTACCCCGGACAATCTGATTAACTCCCAATTTCTACAGTTTCAAATGCAAACTAACGACACATCTTTTCAGACAGGCCTATCACAATTTCTAATGTAAACCCTTCCATACTATAATTAGAATCCCCAAATTTTAACCCTCCTCTGTCCCCGCTCCCATATTACCCCACATGATATGATCTCTTTTCAGGCTAACTTTATTTGTCCAAGCTCCATCCACATGTTACAGGACACCACTAGTGATGGCTAGAGATGAGCGAACAGTGTTCTATCGAACTCATGTTCGATCGGATATTAGGCTGTTCGGCATGTTCGAATCGAATCGAACACCGCGTGGTAAAGTGCGCCATTACTCGATTCCCCTTCCACCTTCCCTGGCGCCTTTTTTGCTCCAATAACAGCGCAGGGTAGGTGGGACATGAACTACGACACCGGTGACGTTGAGAAAAGTAGGCAAAACCCATTGGCTGCCGAAAACATGTGACCTCTAATTTAAAAGAACAGCGCCGCCCAGGTTCGCGTCATTCTGAGCTTGCAATTCACCGGGGACGGAGGTTTCCGTCCAGTTAGCTAGGGCTTAGATTCTGGGTAGGCAGGGACAGGCTAGGATAGGAAGGAGAAGACAACCAACAGCTCTTGTAAGAGCTAAATTCCAGGGAGAATCTTGTCAGTGTAACGTGGCACTGACGGGCTCAATCGCCGCAACCCAGCTTTCCCAGGATCCTGAATGGAATACACTGACAGTGTATTCCCGTATACCCCATATATACACCCCAAATCCCCGTTCCAACGGTGTGCCCCCCCCACCTTCACCCCAGAAATACCATGCAAGTCCCCTAGCAATAGAATTGGGGCTATATACACCCACTATTTTTGCTACTGCCATATAGTGCCATTGTCTGACTGGGAATTCAAAGAATATATTGGGGTTATAAATACCTTCAAGTCCTGCCACTGCCATATAGTGCCATTGTCTGACTGGGAATTCAAAGAATATATTGGGGTTACGTGCACCCCCAATTTTTGCTACTGGTATATAGTGCCAGTTTCTGAGTGGAAATTCCCCAAATAATTTGGGGATTCATTCACCCTACATCTCAGGCTCTTGCCATATTCACCCAGGTTGTCAGTGCTGCACCAGCTCGTTCCCAGACAGCTCGGCCCGAAAAACACATTACCTATATAGAGGATTTGGACAATGAAGACAACATGTTCTAAATCTAATGTCTCCACCTTCTCCAGAATTAAAATAAAGGCAGCGTTTAACTTTCAAATAGCACTGCACACAGGAAGATCTTATCAGCTTGTCTCATGACATGCTACTGAAAAGTGTCATTTGTGTATCTTAATGTTAATATAGTTGTATAAGCTTTTTGGGTTTTAGGCACTGCCAAGTTATTTATTACCACCCGCTCCCTTATAATGATGATGACGCCAAAGTCACTGTGGGTGTTCAGAGCTCACAGCTTTGGTTGACATTTGTCTTGCTCTCGGTCAGTACCAGCTGTCTTTTTGGATACCGTAAAGTTATGTTGACTTTATTAACAGCTATAGAAGCTTTAGCCAGGTTGTGACGGTGTGTAACCCTAACAACACTAAGTGGGATACACATTAATAGTCAGTCTATGTACGCTAAACGTATCACTGAAGTAATTTTTTTTCCCTCTCCCCTAATATAAGAAAGGAACAGACATTAGACCTAGACCGGGTTTCGAGGCTTGTAAAAATCCAGTATTATTTGTTCTTCATGATGTGAAATATGTGTTGAAAAGCAACCCAAGATGAAGTCAGCCATGTGTGCCAGTGTGTTACTTGGCATGCCTTTGCTGGCACCAACTGTAAGGGTCACTCTCCATTTTCCACTCCCCTTCACACCATTTGTAGTGAAGCAATGGGATGCACTGAAGTGCACCCTCTAGCCTCGTGTGGGACAGGGACATCAGATGCCACTCCAACCCCCTCGTCTTCCTCCGCCAGCCAACGGTGCGAAGATGAGAGGAGTGTGCTCTGAATGTTTTCTGCCTAGCAGAGGCTAGTTCTCACTTACGAAAATGGCCCCACTTTGACCTGTATATCAGGCACAATGGTGTAGGTTTCAAAGAAACATGGCACCAACAAGTTGAAAAACGTGGGCCATGCGTGGACCGTGTTTGAGTATGGCAAGCTCCAGATCTGCTACCAGGTTCCAGCCATTATCACAGGTGCAAAAATGCCAGGCCCCAGGTGTAGCAGGGAAAAAAAATGCCATCTCAGCCAGGATGGCATCCCTGACCTCGGAGGCACTGTGCTATCTATCCCCCAAGCTGATCAGTTTCAGCACGGCCTGCTGACATCTCCCCACGCCAGTGTTACAGTGTTTGCCGCTAGTAGCTGGGGTGGAGGTTGCAGCATCGTAGGGTTTCAGTCTACTCCTGCCATGAATTTTGGCCTGGGAGAGGAGATAGGCCACCCCAGTTTGCACCCGGGGACCAGACTCCACCACATTCACCCTGCCTGTCATTAAAGATAAGCACTGCAGCATCCCTGACCACAGGCGCTTGTCTATGTGTCGGTGGTCAAGTGGACCTTGCAGCAAAGCGCAGAGCTCTGGGCCCGACTGATGTTATGGGACACATGCAGGCGCAAGGCAGGGACAGCACACTAAGAGAAGTAGTAACGGCTAGGCCCAGCATAGGGAGGTGCCCCAGCTGCCATCTGCTGACGGAAGGCCTGGGTATCCAGAAGCATAAACAAACACCAACATCTCCAGGGCCAGCAGTTTATCGATGAGGCCGTTAAAGGCTTGGGCATGGGGGTGGGTTGTGTTGTACTTCTGCCTGCAATGAAAAGCTTGGGAGATGTGGAGTGGCTGGGAAGAGGCGCATGATGGTGCAGGCCAAAAGGGCGCATGAGGGTGAACTCCCCAATGTGTCAGAGATAGGTGTGTAGGTGTCCTTGCATCATATACTTGCACCATACTTGGCTTTGGAAGTTAATTTTGTGCCAAAAAGTGGTTAAGACAGCAATACCTCAGCTACTCCCGTTACACTGTCTATTGACAACTCCAGCCCTGAAATTACCACCTTTGGAAGTGGACCACCACTTCTAAGATCCCAAAGGAAGTAGGCAAGAGATGTGCAGTGCAGAAAAAAAAGATGAAAAAATAAGTGTAGGCAGTAGAGCACAGAGGGATCGGAGAGGACAGAGCTGGTGTCGGCCAGGTATTCCCACAACATGCGCCTATACTTGTCCCTCCTGGTGACACTAGGCCCCTGAGTGGCAGTAATTTGTCCAGGGGGGGGGGGGGGCCATTAACGTGTTCCAGACCTAGGAATAAGTCTTCCAACAGGGTAGAGTTTTGCATGCCTTTGCTTCTACCCACTGTTTTGTGACCCGGACGGCTGCCTAAGCTGTCCGGGTCTTGACCGGGCGTGTGGCTCCCCCCCCCCTTCCTCCTTTTTCCCCTCCCGGCGGCTGTTGCTGACCGGGGCGGGGTTTTCGGAGGAGGCGGTGTTTACGCGTCTGATGTAATTTCCGGCGCTGGGCGGGGACTTCCTTTCGGATCCCCGCCAGCGTCGGAACAAGACGTGCTCCCTCCCGCCCTCCCCACTCTTGTTTGTTCTCTTTCCGTTATTACGGTTGTTTATTATTTATTGTTTTCGTTGTTTCTTTGCCTTGTTATTTATTCCGGTTTGTTTTTTCAGGTGTCACAGCTTGCATGTTGGCGGGACCTTGCGCCTTTCCCCTCCCTTCCCCTTCTGGTCATCGGTGGTAGAAGATGGAGCGCGTCACCCGTTGAACATCATACACATGCACACCGCAGGCGGTGGCGGGGCATTCCGGTGACGCGCTTGGTCAAAGAGTAAAGGGGAGGGGGATAGCAGGGCCTGCCGATATGTTTATAGTTTAATAAAGCTGTGGCCGACCCCCACTATTTTACCATCCAAGAGTGTGTCAGAGTTTTATTGTACGTTGGGGTTAACTGCCGTTGGAGGAGGTCCCCCTTTTGTAGTTGTACCACATTCCGCCTGGTCTTGCTGCTTAGCTTCCCTCCACATCTACACTGCTTTAGCCCCTAAACATCACCCCAGTTTATGCCTTTGCTTCTACCCAGGTTTTTTGTTGATTTAGCTTCCCTCCACATCTACACTGCTTTAGCCCCTAGACATCACCCCTGTCCATGTGGGGTTGGTGGCCTCGTCATCCACCAACTCCTCTTCCAATTGCGCACTGCCCCCTTACTGCAAACCGCACATGACCACAGCTTGCCCTGATGGCAACTGTGTCTCATGATCCCCACTGAGGTCCAGACAAGTCGGTGGCGGGTCCAAAACCCCAAAATTGGAAGGAAATGGCGGATGCTGCAGTATTTCTAACACCTGTTCCTGGTGCTCGGGCCTGGTCTGTGTTGTACCCTGCACCCTGCTTAACGCAGCTACCATATCCGGAGTTGTGCTGAGCGCATGCTAATGTTTCGTGTCCAGTGCAATGGATGGGATGGGATTTCACATAAGTCTGCCACCCATGGCCATTCATGGTTGAGCAACTGAGGGAGTTGACTTTGACGAACCCGAGGGTTTTGGAGTTGGAACTACATCAAAGGTCTGTGCTGCTCACACACTCTGCTCAACACATGATATGTTTAGTGCCAGCAGTGTGGAGACGTCGCACAACAGCCGTTGTTCCAGCAGATACAGGCGTTGTAGGAGTGCATAGAGGCTAGCAGCGGCAACTATAGACTTTAAAAACTATCCGCACAAGCGCCACACTTTCACCAGTAGCTCAGGAACATTGGGGTACCTTTTTAAAAAAATTAGCAGCAATGAGTTAAAAACGTGGCCCAGGCATGGAATATGTTGCAGGCTGCCAAGCTACAGAGCCGATCCCAGGTTACGGCCATTATCACACATGACAACATGCCTGGGCCCAGGTGCAGTGGCCAAAACCACATTGCCGTCTCATCGAGGATGGCATGACTCACTTTGTAGGCAGTGTGCTGTCTGGCCCCCAAGCTGATGAGCTTCAGCACGGCCCGCTGACGTCTCCCCACACCAGTGTTGCAGCGTTTCCAGCTCGTAGCTGGGGTCAATCTAACAGCGGAGGAGGAGGATGGTGGGGTTTCAGCCCTCCTCCCAGGAATGTTTTGTGGGGAGACAAGTCAGGAAAATTCTTGAAACAGGGGAGAGTTTTGCATCTTTGCCCTTGCTGCCTATGGACATCCCTTTGCCTCTAGCCACCATTTTCCCTGTTTTGCTTGCCTCCACATCCACACTGCTTTTGCCCCTAGACATCACCCCAGTCCATGCCTCTGCTTTTACCCCCAGTTTTTTATGCTTAGCTTGCCTCCACATCCACACTGCTTTTGCCCCTACACATTACCCCTATCCATGCCTGTGCCTCTAGCCATAACTCTGCCACCCATGGAAACTCATGGTGCAGAAAGTGAGGGAGCTGACTCTGAGGAACCCTTGGGTTTTGTAGCTGGTACTCCATCAAAGGTCTCTGCTGCTCACACACCCTGCTCAACATACGGTATCTAGGGTTTGAGCGTGTGGTGACCTCGCACAACAGTAGGTGCTTCAGGCAGATGTAGGCCTTGCTGGAGTGTATTGCGGCTAGCTCCAGGTACTGTAGACTTGGGAAAGTGGGTGTCCAAGTGCCCCACTTTCACCCTTATCTCTGCTAATTTGGGGTATGTTTTTAAAAATCGTTGCACCACTAGATTGAACACGTGGGCCAGGCATGGAACGTGTTGGAGGCTGGCAAGCTCCAGAGCCCTCCAACAAGACAAAAAAGCCTGGCCCCAGGGGCAGCGGGGATAAACAAATTGCCATCTCATCCAGGATGGCATCCCTGACCTCAGAGGCAGTGTGCTGTCCGTCCCAAAAGCTGATGAGCTTCAGCCCGGCCTGCTGATGTCTCCCCACACCAGTGTTGCTGCGTTTCCAGCTCGTAGCTGGGGTCAATCTAACAGCGGAGGAGGAGGGTGGTGTTTCAGCCCTCCTCCCAGGAATGTTGTGTGGGGAGACAAGTCAGTCCACCACATTTTGTGACCCGGTCCACGCCTCAACTACATTCAACCACTGTGCCAAAATTAAAAGTTAGCGTCCCTGTCCGCATGCACTTGTCCATTCATAGCTGGTCACGTGGAACTTTTGGGCAAAGCGCTGAACTTAGGGACCGCCTCATGTTTGGGGAAAAGTGCTGGTGTGGACGGCACAGTGAGGTGGCGCAGTAGCCAGCAGGCCCAAAAAGGGCAGAGTGTCCACAAGCCGGGACCCCAACATCTCCTGGGCCAGAATTTTTGAGATGAGTCCGTTGAAGCCTTGGGCATGTGGGTGGGTTGTGCTGTACTTTAGCCTGGAATGAAAGGCCTGGGAGATGGGGAGTCGCATTGCAAAGTGTGTAAACCACACTCAGTTTGTCCTCGACCTATACATTTAGAAATGATCTCCCCCAGCGAGGAACGTGGCCTCGATGGGGGAATTTTTCTAAGGAAGCTAGAAAAGAGGGCATCTTGGGCCTTGCTGGCTCAGGTCTAGCTTCTGTCATGCAGCTGTCTTCTGCCTCTGGACATCCCTTTGCCTCTAGCCACCTTTTTCCCTGCTTAGCTTGCCTCCACATCCACACTGCTTTTGCCCCTAGACATCACCCCAGTCCATGCCTTAGCTTGTACCCCCAGTTTTTGCTGCTTAGCTTGCCTCCACATCCACACTGCTTTTGCCCCTAGACATCACCCCAGTCCATGCCTTAGCTTGTACCCCCAGTTTTTGCTGCTTAGCTTGCCTCCACATCCACACTGCTTTTGCCCCTAGACATCATCCCTATCCATGCCTCTTCCCCTAGCCAAAACTCTGCCACCCCTGGAAACTCATGGTGCAGAAACTTTGGGAGCTGACTTTGAGGAACCCTTGGGTTTTGTAGATGGAACTCCATCAAAGGTCTGTGCAGCTCACACACCCTGCTCAAGATATGGTATTGTAGGGTTTCAGCGTGTGTGAATGACGGACAACAGCCTGTGTTTGGACAGATGTAGGCCTTGCTAGAGTGTTTTTAGGCTAGCAGCGACTCCTGTACACTTGCAAAAGTGGGCGCACAAGCGCCACATTTTCAACAGTAGCTTCGGTACATTTGGGTATGTTTTCAAAAAACGTTGCACCACTAGGTTAGACGTGGGCCAAACATGGAACGTGTTGGAGGCTGGCAAGCTCCAGAGCCGCTACCAGGTTCCAGCCATTATCACAGGCGTAAAAATGCCAGGCCCCAGGTGTAGCAGGGGAAAAAAAATGCCATCTCAGCCAGGATGGCAACCCTGACCTCGGAGGCACTGTGCTGTCTGTTCCCCAAGCTGATGAGCTTCAGCACTGCCTGCTGACGTCTCCCCACACCAGTGTTTTAGCGTTTGCCGCTAGTAGCTAGGGTGGAGGTTGCAGTGTCGTAGGGTTTCAGTCTACTCCTGCCATGAATTTTGGCCTGGGAGAGGAGATAGGGTACCTCAGTTTGCACCCCGGGACCAGACTCCACCACATTCACCCTGCCTGTCCTTAAAGATAAGCAGCATCCCTGACCACAGGCGCTTGTCCAAGTGTCGGTGGTCAAGTGGACCTTGCAGCAAAGCGCGGAACTAAGGGCCCACCTGATGTTGAGTGACACGTGCTGGTGCAAGGCGGGGACGCCACACCGGGAGAAGTTGTGACAGCTAGGGACGGCATAGTGAGGTGCCACAGTTGCCATCAGGTCCGGGAAGGCGGGAGTTTCAACAAGCCGGAACGCCAACCTCTCCTGGGCCAGCAGTTTAGCGATGTTGGCGTTCTAGGCTTGCGAGGGTGGGTGGTTAGCGGTGTATTTCTGCCGGCGCTCCAATGTCTGAGAGATGGTGGGTTGTTGTAAAGAAGCGCCTGATGGTGCCTTTGATGGTGCAGGAGAAGGAGATAAGACAGAAACAGGAGAGGATGAAGGAGAAGTCAACAAAGTGGCGGAGGCAAATGAAGTGATGTCCTGGCTCGTCCTCTGGAGTGCATCGCCAGCACTGTGAGCAGAGGTAGTGGCATGAACGGCGGGCGACGTTTGTCCTGCCGTTGCTGCCTGCCACTGATTCCAGTGCTTGGATTCCAAATGACGGTGCATTGAAGTGGTGGACAGGTTGCTCTTCTCAGGGCCCCTACTCGATTTCGAGAGGCAAATTGTGTAGACGACACTATATCTGTCCTCGGCGCATTCCTTGAAAAAACTCTACACCTTCGAGAAACGTGCCCTCGATGGGGGAGTTTTTCTGGGCTGGGTACAAAAGGGAACATCTTCGGACATTCCGGGTCTGGCCTGGCTTCGGCAAAGCTGTTGACCTCTGCCTCTAGCTACCCTTTTTGGTGCTGCACCTGCCTCAACATCCACACTACTTTCCCAGCTTGACATCCGCCTTGTCCAGGTGGGGTCGGTGTCCTCGTCGTCCACCACCTCCTCTTCCAACTCCTGTCTCGCCTCCTCCTCCTGCACAATGCGCATGTCAACTGGCTGCCCTGACAGCAACTGCATCTCATCGTCGTCGATGAGGGTGGGTTGCTGGTCATCCGCCACCAAATCAACCGGAGATGGAGGAGACTCTAGTGTTTGAGCATCTGGACACAGATACTCGTCTGTTAGGTCCGTGGAATTGCGAAATGGAGGGGCAGGTTGCGGTACAGTCAAAGGAAGGGAGAACAGCTCTGGGGAGCAGGGACAGTTGGGGTTATTGTTCTGGGAAGATTGGGAATTTTGGGTGGAAGGAGGACAAGACTGTTGGGTAAGAGGAGGTAGAGGCTGACTGGCTGGTGGACAATGTGCTTTAAGCGTTATCCGACAGTCATTGCAAGACCTGTTCCTGGTTCTCGGGCCTACTAAGGCTACTAAGGTTAATGTTGAACTTTTGTGCAAAGTGCAGAACTTAGGGCTCGCCTGATGTTAAGGGACACACACTGGTACAAGGCTCAACTCACCCTAAGTGCCAAAAACACTGCTGGTGCAAGGCTCTACTCATGCCAAGGGCCTCAATCTCTGCTGGTAGCTCAGCTTAAGGTCCTGTAACTTTGTTTGGAAGGGCTCATGTTAAGGGCTAGAAAAGTGAATTTTGGAAGGTCTTACCACATCACACACACACACACACACACACACACACACACTCAAAATGACAGTTAAGGGTGAGGGCTTTTGGATTTTCCATTGTCTATTCCATCCGTGGTTGTCATGGGTAACGTGATTTAAAGGGGTGGTTGTTACTGTTTGTTGAGCTTAAATTGGGGTTTGTGTTCATCCATTTGGGGAGTAAAGAAGGTTTCCAGGTATTTTCCCACTTTGATAGAGGTTTTTTGGAATGTGGAAAGTGTGTAGTTGTTAGGCTGTGATGTTGGGGTAATAGAGGGTCTTTGTTGTGTTAGATGCCCCCAGACATGCTTCCCCTGCTGTCCCAGTGTCATTCCAGAGGTGTTGGCATCATTTCCTGGGGTGTCATAGTGGACTTGGTGACCCTCCAGACACGGATTTGGGTTTCCCCCTTAACGAGTATATGTTCCCCATAGACTATAATGGGGTTCGAAACCCGTTCGAACACACGAACAGTGAGCGGCTGTTCGAATCGAATTTCGAACCTCGAACATTTTAGTGTTCGCTCATCTCTAGTGATGGCTCATAAGGTTTTGTTTGTGTAATGACAGTAACCTCTATTACAAAAGTGTCTGAATACTGTATAAGCAATGCCGCCCCTGCTACCTCTTGTGTCACCCCCTCTACCTCATAGATTGTAAGCTCTTGTGAGCAGGGCCCTCAGTCCCATTGTGTGAAATGACGTTCTTTGTTATGTATCTGTCTGTATTTGAACCCTACAAAATGTACAGTGCTGCGGAATATGTTGGCGATATATAAATAAAAATTATTATTATTATTATTATTATTATTATTATTATTATTATTATTATTATTATTATTATTATTATTATTATTATTCAAGAGGATTAAGGCAGACAAGGCTGGAGGATCCGATGGGATAAGCACAAGAGTTCTTAAAATTTGAAGTGACCAGCTGTGTGGTATTATTACGCAATATGTACAATATGAGTCTAAAGCTGGGAGTGGTACCTCAACGGTGGAAAACATCTTGTGTGGTACCAGTCCCAAAGAAACCCAACCCAATGGTCTACAATGACTACCGACCTGTAGCACTGACATCCCAATTGATGAAGGTCCTAGAGAGACTGGTCCTGACACACCTACGCCCCCTAGTGTGCTCCGCTGTGGATCCTCTCCAGTTTGCCTATCGGCCAGGCATTGGGGTAGATGACGCCATCATCCACCTTCTTCACAAAGCTCTCTCTCACCTGGAGAAACCCGGGGACACTGTGAGTTAGTACAATAAACCTCATTTCAATCCTGAAATATTACTGTGTCCATCAGTTATTAGATATATCAAACTGAAATGGCTGTTGCAAACACCAAAATATTTAGAACTAAAAATGATTAAGATTAATAGGGGTGCCCAAACTTTTTCATAGGACTGTAATTTTGGCGGTTTGACTATCTGTATGTAATGCACATCATTTCAAACTTTATAAAATGCATATTTTTCAAAATTTCCACCAAATTTCAAATTTTTTCATAATTAAACACAAAACATATCAACCAAAATTTACCACTAACATGAAGTACAATGTGTTACGAAAAAACAATCTTAAAATCACTTTGGTAAGTTAAAGCGTTCCAAAGTTATTGGCACATAAAGTGACACATGTCAATTTTGAAAAATCGAGCTTGGTCAGGAAGTCAAAAAGTGCCATCGGCGGGAAGGGGTTAATGGCGGCATCAGGAAGAAAAATTTGTCCTGCAAAGATTAAGACCTCATATGGCGGGAAGGGGTTAAAACATTTGTCCCAGACCCCGGTATAATGGACACTGATGACTTACACTCCCCAGGAGACGTCATCACTATCAGATTGCACCAATCTGCAGATTCACCTCCCAGAAGCCAAAAAACAGAAAGTATATACGGCAGGAAGCGGCTCTGTACCTATCCATGTGAATGGGGACAAAGCAGCAGTGGCCCAGTGCCAGCTCTACAGTGTACGTGTCTATACACCGGGCGGGGGAGGGGAGTTATCAGCACTATATACACCCCCGGTATCACCACCGCTCACACCCCGCAGATTTCTTACTGTCAGACTTTGTATCTTTCTGTCTGTATCTGACCCCTACACATTGTACAGCGCTGCGGAATATGTTGGCGCTATAGAAATAACCTGTATTATTATTATTATTATTATTATTATTATTATTATTATTATTATTAGGCTATTTCCTATACAAGCTGTGGGGCGGCTCATGCTCGCTGTCATGCTTACTACAGCTCAGGCTGCGGCCTAGTACAGGACAGCAGGGGCTCATCAGAATCTCAGGACTGGTCACATCATGAGATCACAGTGTCACACTTCCATCACTCGGCTTGTCACAGTCATTCCATGGAAACCAGGACCAGTAAGGCGGCCATTTTCAGCCCACAAGATCAAGCAATCGCTCCATCAAGATCTCCAGTACTGAGGTGTCCTGCTTGTGAGGAGGGAGGAGGAGGGAGAAGTCTGTCCAGGAACAGCCGAGCCTTGACCAGAAGGACGTCACAGTTACTGCAGGATTTAGGAGGAGCAGGAAGTCTCCATTTGTGTCTGGAGGATCCATGCAAGACAGGTGAGAGCTGGGGTAGAGGTCACCTGTCCCCTCACTGGGTTACCCAGGGCTCAGTTGGGCGGCCCATGGATTATATTGGGGGCAGTCTAATGACTTCTGCCCCTGTAGCCATGACAGTGGGGTGCGGGCGGGTAATTATTAGGGGGAGCGAGAGAGGCCGTCCTCAGGACCTTAGTGGTCCTCAGAGGGGGAGGATCAGTCAGGGACACTGTCCTGCTTATTGGGCAACAAAGGGGAACAGGAAGGAGGGAATGGGGGCAATTACCAATATGTGAGCCTGGGTCTGTCACTGTATATGGAGGGGGCACATGTATATCACTGTATGGGGGTATATGTCTGCCATTATATATATGGGTACATGGGTCTGTCACTGTATATGGAGGGGGCACATGTATATCACTGTATGGGGTATATGTCTGCCATTATATATATGGGTACATGGGTCTGTCACTGTATATGGAGGGGGCACATGTATATCACTGTATGGGGTATATGTCTGCCATCATATATATGGGTACATGGGTCTGTCACTGTATATGGAGGGGGCACATGTATATCACTGTATGGGGGTATATGTCTGCCATTATATATATGGGTACATGGGTCTGTCACTGTATATGGAGGGGGCACATGTATATCACTGTATGGGGGGATATGTCTGCCATTATATATATGGGTACATGGGTCTGTCACTGTATATGGAGGGGGCACATGTATATCACTGTATGGCGGTATATGTCTGCCATTATATATATATATATATGGGTACATGGGCCTGTCACTGTATATGGAGGGGGCACATGTATATCACTGTATGGCGGTATATGTCTGCCATTATATATATGGGTACATGGGACTGTCACTGTATATGGAGGGGGCACATGTATATCACTGTATGGTGGTATATGTCTGCCATTATATATATGGGTACATGGGACTGTCACTGTATATGGAGGGGGCACATGTATATCACTGTATGGCGGTATATGTCTGCCATTATATATATGGGTACATGGGTCTGTCACTGTATATGGAGGGGGCACATGTATATCACTGTATGGGGGTATATGTCTGCCATTATATATATGGGTACATGGGCCTGTCACTGTATATGGAGGGGGCACATGTATATCACTGTATGGGGGCAGTGGCGGATCCAGGCTTTGCGGGGCCCTGGGCAATTGACTTTTGCGGGGCCCTAGTTACCGGGGGGTCTGGGGGGTCCTCCCCAGGGCAATACCCCCAGGGCAAAGGGGGGTTCTGGGGGTCCTCCTCCAGGATTTTTTGAAAAAATTAGCCCTAAAAATGCGTTTTTGAGGCTTTTTTTACCCCCACCCCACTGTATTATATACTCCTCAGTACCCCTTTACTTTATTATATGCTCCTCAGTACCCTCCACTGTATTATATACTCCTCAGTACGGTACCCCCACCCCACTGTATTATATACTCCTCAGTACCCCCCACTGTATTATATACTCCAGTCCTCAGTACAACAAACACATCATACTGTCATACACTGACTTACCCATGTGAAGAGCCACAGGCCACAGCCGAGCGTCCTCCTCCTTCAGACTGCACTGCAGGACTGGAGCGATGACGTCATTGCGCCTGCGTCGGCCTGGCTACACTGACAGCTTTCAGTTCTATGTCTGTGCATAGAACTGAAAGCACAGCAGCGATCCGCTCACTATCAGGGAATCAAATCGGATTCCCTGTTATTTAGTGAGCGATCCACACAGTGGCGTAACTAGGAATGGCGGGGCCCCGTGGCGAACTTTTGACATGGGGGCCCCCCGACACCGAAGATCTCGACCGAGTCTCTCCTACGCATTCCTGCGCGCTCTATTATGTCCCATAGTGGCCCCTGCACACCGTATTATACCCCATAGTGGCCCCTGCACACAGTATTATGCCCCATAGTGACCCCTGCACACAGTATTATGTCCCATAGTGGCCCCTGCACACAGTATTATACCCAATAGTGACCCCTGCACACAGTATTATGTCCCATAGTGACCCCTGCACACAGTATTATGTCCCATAGTGGCCCCTGCACACAGTATTATGTCCCATAGTGGCCCCTGCACACACTATTATACCCAATAGTGACCCCTGCACACAGTATTATGTCCCTTAGTGGCCCCTACAGGACTAAATACTGTCACGTCACCCGCTGACCGCTATACCAGGACAATTGTAGATAAAAAATCTGGTCATGTGCATTACAATTTAGTAACTCCATGTGCCTCATATTAATAGCAGTTAACCCCATCATGTCCCTCACATTAACCCCTGTGTACTTCACATATGAGTTACTGATATGTGAGAGACATGGAGGTAATAATAAAGTATCTTCATTACTATTACCCCCATATGTCTCTCATATCAGTAACCCTTATGTGAGCCACACAGGGGTTAATGTGAGGGACATGATAGGGTTAACTGCTATTAATATGAGGCACATGGAGTTACTAAAACAAAAGTAATCCCCCCAAATGCCTGATATTAATAAGTAACCCCAGTATGTACCTGTGGACCTGTTTTCTTTCTTCAGTTTCATTTTCCTGGATCAGCTTCTTCCTTTCTTCTTCCTCTCTTCTGGTGTGCAGGACGGCAGGAGCTCGGCAGGGATAAGCCCCGCCTCCTGGGCTCTCCTCAGCCCTCTCATTGGTGGGCAGAGGACAGGCAGAGAAAGGGAGGGGGGAGAGAGGGGGAGCGTCCTGCAGCGCTGACAGGAGCCAGAGCTGCAGCTCCTGTGTCTCAGCCATTGCTGCAGCTTCGGGGCCCGCTGTTGGTGGAAAGTATTCCACCAACAGGGGGCCCCGATCATTGTACTCCCCCTGTACCACCTCCCCCCTCTCTAAGTATCGCTGCGCATCAGATATTTGGAGCGGGCGGAGGTGGGCATCTGCAGGCAGCGCTGATGAGCTGACTGTCTGTCACTGTCAGTGTCTGATTCCGCGGGGCCTCGGGCTGCGGAGGTGCAGGGCACTTCAGGGCCGGCTCGGGCCCGGATCTCATGAAGGCCGGCTCCAGCCTGTGCTTGGCTGAGGCCTGTCCGGCCTGTGTCGTGCCTCGTATGGCGCGGGGCCCCGCTAGGCGCGGGGCCCCGGGCAGTTGCCCGGCTCGCCCGGCCCTGGATCTGCCCCTGTATGGGGGTATATGTCTGCCATTATATATATGGAGAAGCTTCCAAAAATGTTATATGGCACAAGGCTGATCTGGTCTCCATTACAGATACTGCACTGGGGGCAGGAGCCGAAAGCTGCACCTCTGGTTGTCCTCCTACAGGTATGTGACCAACCAAGTGACAAGAGGTAGGTGACTGTTTACTATAACTTTATTGACTACTTTTAACATGAAAACATAACGTGCCCCCCCAACTGGATTCACCATTATCACGGGTGCTGAGCCCCCCCCGCCAATGGACTCATACGATTTTTTACCACCCCCACAACGCGCACACTAAAACGGATTTTTTATTTTGCAATGCACCAGCCCTCCGCTGCTTACTGAGGTAGAGCTCAGTCCCTCGGTCCTATCATGCCCCGGTGACTATATCTCTGCCCCCTGTCCCAGTCCTAACTAGACGCTGCCATTGGCACCTCAATGAGGCTCTACTTACATCACCCACTCCCTAAACTACAGTACGGGTGCCCCTGACTACTTTATGGAGAATGGGGAGTCCGCGGCTTCAGGTGCTGTTCTGTAGGAGGCTTATAGTACAGTCATGCGGGAACACTACATTACATTGTCGCTGCGACTCAGAAAGGAGAGGACAGATAGAGGCCAAGCATTGTTACCCCACAATCAGACCCTTACCTCTCGTCTTGTGACTCGGCCCTCCTTAGCTGTGCCCGCCAGTTAGTGGCAGCTCCAGCAGATTGGAGGGACTTGGCGACCCATACGGCCCAGCGTCTCCTCCACTACACGCCAGCGACATCCTTCTTGTCATCTTCTCTAGTCTGTTGTCTCT
The DNA here is from genome assembly GCF_031893055.1 of Leptodactylus fuscus. Taxonomy (NCBI): domain Eukaryota; kingdom Metazoa; phylum Chordata; class Amphibia; order Anura; family Leptodactylidae; genus Leptodactylus; species Leptodactylus fuscus. The sequence goes on along the minus strand of NC_134274.1, from coordinate 81,646,334 downwards.
CTCTGTCTCTCAATTTATCATTTGTTACTGTAGAAACTTTCACAATGTTGTAATTATTTTGTAACTGTTTATCTCTCCTAATATTAAAACTTTCAGGGTTAGTTCACACGGAGTTCTGCGTTTACATATTCCGTCGCGGCTGCTCCAGATTAGGCCCAAACGAAAGGGCCGGAGCCTCGCCAACGACAGCTCGCTTATTATTCTGCTACTAGCTACTCAATAGGAGACATTTTTGGCAGCGGATTTTGAGGCAGATTCCACATCAATTTCCGCTGTTAAAAGACCCCGTGTGAACTAGCCCTTATAAAAGTTATTGTTGAAAAAAAATTATACCCGAATATGGACCATAGAAAGGTCAAAAATACATGATGTCCAAAGAGGCCTAAAAAGGATGGTGCCCTAGAGAGGCAAAACAAATTCAGACCTAAAAGGGTCAAAAAATTGGAGCCCTAAAAGGGCAAAAAAGAAAAGTCCATAAAAATGGTGCCCAAAAGAGGCCTAATAAAAGGTGCCCGAGTGAGGACCAAAATGGTGCCCGAGTGAGGACCAGAGAAATGATGCCTGACTGAGTACCACATAAATGGTGCCCGAGTGAGGACCACAAAGGTGCCCGAGTGAGGACCAAAGATGGTGCCCAAAAGAGGCCTAATAAAAGGTGCTCGAGTGAGGACCGAAAACGGTGCCCGAGTGAGGACCAGAGAAATGATGCCCGATTGAGTACCACATAAATGGTGCCCGAGTGAGGAGCAAAAAGGTGCCCGAGTGAGGACCAACGATGGTGCCCAAAAGAAGCCTAATAAGAGGTGCCCGAGTGAGGAACGAAAACGGTGCCCGAATGAGGACCAGAGAAATGATGCCTGATAGAGTACCACATAAATGGTGCCCGAGTGAGGACCACAAAGGTGCCCGAGTGAGGACCAAAGATGGTGCCCAAAAGAGGCCTAATAAAAGGTGCTCGAGTGAGGACCGAAAACGGTGCCCGAGTGAGGACCAGAGAAATGATGCCCGATTGAGTACCACATAAATGGTGCCCGAGTGAGGGCCAAAAAGGTGCCCGAGTGAGGACCAACGATGGTGCCCAAAAGAAGCCTAATAAGAGGTGCCCAAGTGAGGACCGAAAACGGTGCCCGAGTGAGGACCAGAGAAATGATGCCTGATAGAGTACCACATAAATGGTGCCCGAGTGAGGACCACAAAGGTGCCCGAGTGAGGACCAAAGATGGTGCCCAAAAGAGACCTAATAAAAGGTGCCCGAGTGAGGACCGAAAACGGTGCAAGAGTGAGGACCAGAGAAATGATGCCCGATTGAGTACCACATAAATGGTGTCCGAGTGAGGACCACAAAGGTGCCCGAGTGAGGACCAAAGATGGTGCCCAAAAGAGGCCTAATAAAAGGTGCCTGAGTGAGGACCGAAAACGGTGCCCGAGTGAGGACCAGAGAAATGATGCCCGATTGAGTACCACATAAATGTTGCCCGAGTGGGGACCAAAAAGGTGCCCGAGTGAGGACCAAAGATGGTGCCCAAAAGAGGCCTAATAAAAGGTGCCCGAGTGAGGACCGAAAACGGTGCAAGAGTGAGGACCAGAGAAATGATGCCCGATTGAGTACCACATAAATGGTGCCCGAGTGAGGACCAAAAAGGTGCCCGAGTGAGGACCAAAGATGGTGCCCAAAAGAGGCCTAATAAAAGATGCCCGAGTGAGGACCAGAGAAATGATGCCCGATTGAGTGCCACATAAATGGTGCCCTAGTGAGGACCAAAAAGGTGCCCGAATGAGGACCAAAGATGGTGCCCAAAAGAGGCCTAATAAAAGGTGCCCGAGTGAGGACCGAAAACGGTGCAAGAGTGAGGACCAGAGAAATGATGCCCGATTGAGTACCACATAAATGGTGCCCAAGTGAGGACCAAAAAGGTGCCCGAGTGAGGACCAAAGATGGTGCCCAAAAGAGGCCTAATAAAAGGTGCCCGAGTGAGGACTGAAAACGGTGCAAGAGTGAGGACCAGAGAAATGATGCCCGATTGAGTGCCACATAAATGGTGCCCGAGTGAGGACCAAAAAGGTGCCCGAATGAGGACCAAAGATGGTGCCCAAAAGAGGCCTAATAAAAGGTGCCCGAGTGAGGACCGAAAACGGTGCAAGAGTGAGGACCAGAGAAATGATGCCCGATTGAGTGCCACATAAATGGTGCCCGAGTGAGGACCAAAAAGGTGCCCGAATGAGGACCAAAGATGGTGCCCAAAAGAGGCCTAATAAAAGGTGCCCGAGTGAGGACCGAAAACGGTGCAAGAGTGAGGACCAGAGAAATGATGCCCGATTGAGTACCACATAAATGGTGCCCGAGTGAGGACCAAAAAGGTGCCCAAGTGAGGACCAAAGATGGTGCCCAAAAGAGGACTAATAAAAGGTGCCCGAGTGAGGACCGAAAACGGTGCCCGAGTGAGGACCAGAGAAATGATGCCCGATTGAGTACCACATAAATGGTGCCCGAGTGAGGACCAAAAAGGTGCCTGAGTGAGGACCAAAGATTGTGCCCAAAAGAGGCCTAATAAAAGATGCCCGAGTGAGGACCAGAGAAATGATGCCCGATTGAGTGCCACATAAATGGTGCCCTAGTGAAGACCAAAAAGGTGCCCGAATGAGGACCAAAGATGGTGCCCAAAAGAGGCCTAATAAAAGGTGCCCGAGTGAGGACCGAAAACGGTGCAAGAGTGAGGACCAGAGAAATGATGCCCGATTGAGTACCACATAAATGGTGCCCGAGTGAGGACCAAAAAGGTGCCCGAGTGAGGACCAAAGATGGTGCCCAAAAGAGGCCTAATAAAAGGTGCCCGAGTGAGGACTGAAAACGGTGCAAGAGTGAGGACCAGAGAAATGATGCCCGATTGAGTGCCACATAAATAGTGCCCGAGTGAGGACCAAAAAGGTGCCCGAATGAGGACCAAAGATGGTGCCCAAAAGAGGCCTAATAAAAGGTGCCCGAGTGAGGACCGAAAACGGTGCAAGAGTGAGGACCAGAGAAATGATGCCCGATTGAGTGCCACATAAATGGTGCCCGAGTGAGGACCAAAAAGGTGCCCGAATGAGGACCAAAGATGGTGCCCAAAAGAGGCCTAATATAAGGTGCCCGAGTGAGGACCGAAAACGGTGCAAGAGTGAGGACCAGAGAAATGATGCCCGATTGAGTACCACATAAATGGTGCCCGAGTGAGGACCAAAAAGGTGCCCAAGTGAGGACCAAAGATGGTGCCCAAAAGAGGCCTAATAAAAGGTGCCCGAGTGAGGACCGAAAACGGTGCCCGAGTGAGGACCAGAGAAATGATGCCCGATTGAGTACCACATAAATGGTGCCCAAGTGAGGACCACAAAGGTGCCCGAGTGAGGACCAAAGATGGTGCCCAAAAGAGGCCTAATAAAAGGTGCCCGAGTGAGGACCGAAAACGGTGCCCGAGTGAGGACCAGAGAAATGATGCCCGATTGAGTACCACATAAATGTTGCCCGAGTGGGGACCACAAAGGTGCCCGAGTGAGGACCAAAGATGGTGCCCAAAAGAGGCCTAATAAAAGGTGCCCGAGTGAGGACCGAAAACGGTGCCCGAGTGAGGACCAGAGAAATGATGCCCGATTGAGTACCACATAAATGGTGCCCGAGTAAAGACCAAAAAGGTGCCCGAGTGAGGACCAAAGATGGTGCCCAAAAGAGGCCTAATAAAAGGTGCCCGAGTGAGGATGGAAAACGGTGCAAGAGTGAGGACCAGAGAAATGATGCCCGATTGAGTACCACATAAATGGTGCCCGAGTGAGGACCAAAAAGGTGCCCGAATGAGGACCAAAGATGGTGCCCAAAAGAGGCCTAATAAAAGGTGCCCGAGTGAGGACCGAAAACGGTGCAAGAGTGAGGACCAGAGAAATGATGCCCGATTGAGTACCACATAAATGGTGCCCGAGTGAGGACCAAAGATGGTGCCCAAAAGAGGCCTAATAAAAGGTGCCCGAGTGAGGACCGAAAACGGTGCCCGAGTGAGGACCAGAGAAATGATGCCCGATTGAGTACCACATAAATGGTGCCCGAGTGAGGACCAAAAAGGTGCCCGAGTGAGGACCAACGATGGTGCCCAAAAGAGGCCTAATAAAAGGTGCCCGAGTGAGGACCAAAGATGGTGCCCGAGTGAGGACCAAAAAGGTGCCCGAGTGAGGACAACCCCTTTAAGTAGTCAGCAATATTTTTTTTTTTACTTTTGTTTTCTTACCATCCCACTCTGAGACACAGAACTTCTTACTTTTTACATTAACCTCTTGAGGATTCGGCATTTTTCCTTTTTGCCATTTTTGGTTTTTATTCCCGACTTTCCAAAATTTACAGCTTTTTTTACTTTTCCGTTCACAAAGTCAATGGTTACTTATTTGATATGTGAACTACGGCAGTGATTAGAATTTTTATGTTTTTATATATTTTATCAAAAGGTTTTTTTACTCTTTTTGAGCTTTTTCTATCCCTCATCCCCTCCGAGGACTGTAACATGGACTCATTGGATGGCTTATATCACAGACCGCATTCAGTCGCCTCCACAGAGATACAATACGCAGAGCACTACACATGTGCATACGGTATTTCTATTGAGGCCACTGATGGGCACGTCAGGTCACATGACCCATGATAAGCCGCCATGTTTGGACCAGATCTAACAATGGAGGAAGCATAAAAGGTGCAGGCATGGCCACAGACCTTGGCCCTATAGTATATGGGTAAGTGGTCTTATCTATTTCCAGTATTTGCTATGGCAGTGAGCTCAGCCGGGATTGGGATATGGACAAGGTCAGAGAAGACACCAGATAAGTAACTCTGTATAGCAGAGGTGAGTTTGGCGTTGTCTATGGTTGAGCTGACTTTGTCTGAGTGTGAAGCAGTGACTGGATGTGATGTACAATATGACGGTCACAATACATGTAGCAGAGCTGGATTTGGTCATATAGTAGTGGTAGAGTCAGGCTTGGGAACATGGGAATGGCACTGCTGGATTTGTCAAAATGGAAGTATTAAAGTTGTATTTGACCCAGGAGGAGCAGCCAAAGCAGACCTCAAATGGAAGAAGAAGATCACCAGGAGCAGTGACCAGAAGAGAAGTCCTTGGATGGAACAGGCGACACTTGGAGTTGTGACCAGAGGTAGAAACAGAAGATGCCAACGACAGGGTCCAGGAGTTGGCCGGTGGAGATACCAAAAGACGATGTAGAAGATGAGAAGGATCAGGTCTAGGAGCTTTATTAGTTGGGACAGGACAAGGGACAAGGCAGTTGGGACAATACATGGGGGATACGTTAGTTTGGCCTTTTATAGGTTCCGTCTTATGGCGCTGTCCACGGAGCCACGTAAGCTATCTGGGCACTCACTTTCCTTATGGGGTAGATTAGGTTATGCTACTGTTATATTATTCCATGTGTAACGCTGGGTTTACCTATGGTGGTAGGTCAGCCTTGGGTTGTGTCTACAGATGACAAGAACATGGAACAGCAACATCAGCCATCCAGGCACTACACTTCATGGACTGCAATTCAGCCTGAGGAAGGACTAAAGGACCATTCTCCAGCCCAGAAGGTGGCATCTCTGGTACAGTACTATAGCTAGAATGGCGCCATCTTCTCAGTACTTGTAGTTGTGTAATATCTCCAGTGGATGTCATGTTTGATGACTTGGCATACGGACATAGAATAACAAATCTGCTTTCTTTGGAAAACAGCGCCACACTTATCCATAGGTTCTCTGTGGTACTGCACTTTATCTCAACTGAAGTGTATGCAGCCGAGCTGTAATACCACAGAAAACCTGTGGCCATATGTGATACTGACAAATGTGTAAAGTTTTTGTTATTTCAATATTAAAAAAAAATTAAAACTGCAAAAATAAATAAATTTGCATAGCTTTTTTATTATTATTTTTCTCGCTATGGAGCGTCATAAGGTTTGAGGGGTTTTTTTTGCTGAGCTAATTGTAGTTTTTATCGATACCATTTAGGGAAATGTGAGACGTTTTGATCACTTTTTATTAAAATGTTTGGGAGGCAAAAATAATATTACACCTGAGGTATGAATGTGTATCAGCGTATGGGATAAATACTGTTCCGTATATTCTAATAGTTGCGGCATTCTCAGATGTAGGGATAGGTCAGCTCGCTGAGTAGCTGCCGTCCATCAAGACTAATGAGATATTTCATCTGTTTTTCAGAATTAGAGCCAATGTAAAGCATCGGCTGGAGGAAGCGTCCCCTGTGGGGAAATGGAAGATCCCAGAGCAAGGACATAAAGCTGGTCCTGGAGAATCTATAGAAGGAGCGTATAAGATCCACCGCCCTCACTGAAGGATGTCACCTGTCATCTGTGGCCATCACTTTACATTCCCATGTCCTCCCGAAATCCAGAAGGGTCACCAAGATGCATCTAAGGAATAGACAGCCCTCCAGACGCCTTTGTAAAGAAACTCTTGTCCATTATTTGGAGAGCCATGGTGAAGACTAGTGTGATTGTCATTTACGTCTCTAAAGATGGCTGCCACGATCTAATCTACTGATAATAAAGTACCGTGATCAATAGAATTTGTGTTTGTTGAAAGGAGCGATTATTATTATATACGAGAACAATCCTATTAATATTATAAAGGTGAAAGTTTGTGAGTTTGGATGTTTGGATGTTTAGATGTTTGTTCCTCAATCACGCAAATCTCGCTCCACCGATTTGGCTGAAATTTTCCACAAACATAGTCACTACACTCGATTGCGCAATAGGCTACTTTTCGTCACAATAGCACACATACGTTTTTCCCAGGACTCCCACAAAACCCAAACTCACATCACTATTTCTGCAATCTCACACACTTTGGACCATAGCAAGCCACAAAATTCATATTACCCTCTACAGCAGAGGTCAGCATGCCAAAAGTGACACCAGCAGCCCAGGACCTGCAAGAGTTAAATGAAGTCTGAGTCTCTTCAGTGGGCTGCTAGAGCTCAAGCATAAGGACACTCCCCTTTGAGAGGGGTGCAGGAAACCCAGGGGGTGGAGCTTAATCGCTCAGGTCTGTGCCTGCTATAGTGGTCTGCATCCTTCAAGGATTCCCCGAGGAGAAGAGGAAGCTGCTAGCAAAGTGAAACTGAAAAACACACAGGTACATAGGATTACTGTTCTCATTAATGTCAGGCATTTGGGGTTATTAGTTTAGTCTTAGTAACTCCATGTGCCTCACATTAATAGGAATAACCCCATCATGTCCCTCATATTAACCCCTGTGTGCCTCACATTATTAGGAATAAACCCCATCATGTCCCTCATATTAACCCCTGTGTGCCTCACATTATTAGGAATAAACCCCATCATGTCCCTCATATTAACCCCTGTGTGCCTCACATTATTAGGAATAAACCCCATCATGTCCCTCATATTAACCCCTGTGTGCCTCACATTAATAGGAATAAACCCCATCATGTCCCTCATATTAACCCCTGTGTGCCTCACATTATTAGGAATAAACCCCATCATGTCCCTCATATTAACCCCTGTGTGCCTCACATTAATAGGAATAAACCCCATCATGTCCCTCATATTAACCCCTGTGGGCCCCATATAAGGGTTACTAATAAACCTCAATAATGAAGATACTTAACTATTACCTCCAAGTCTCTCACATATCAGTAACTCTTACACAACGGTTAATGTAAGGGACATGATGGGTTTAATTGCTATTACTAAGAGGCGCATGGAGTTACTAAACTGTCATGCACAGGGACAGACTTTATGTGGCTGCTCGAGAGTATCCTGTGCCCAAAACTGACATGTACTGGCGGAAAATAACAAATCATACAATGTCGTATATCGAAGTATATTAACCTGAAATACCTCTGTCCCAAAGACACTATGTACAGTTTATACCAACACCGTATAGCAGCTGAAATACAAATTACATTCAACACAAAAGTCTCATGTGCTCTCAGAATTACAGCAAAAACAAGATACACAGTTACATTTCATATCCCATCCCTTATACACAGTACGAAAAGCTTACCCGCGCCTGTATATACCCACTGCTACAATCACCGCAGACGAAGTCGCGGGTACCAGCTAGTTATTATTATATACGAGAACAATTATTATTATATACGAGAACAATTATTATTATATACCAGCACAATTATTATTATATAGGAGAACAATTATTATTATATACGAGAACAATTATTATTATATACAAGAACAATTATTATTATATAAGAGAACAATTATTATTATATACGAGAACAATTATTATTATATACAAGAACAATTATTATTATATAAGAGAACAATTATTATTATATACGGGAACAATTATTATTATATAAGAGAACAATTATTATTATATACGGGAACAATTATTATTATATACCAGAACAATTATTATTATATGAGAACAATTATTATTATATACCAGAACAATTATTATTATATCCCAGAACAATTATTATTATATATGAGAACAATTATTATTATATACCAGAACAATTATTATATCCGAGAACAATTATTATTATATATGAGAACAATTATTATTATATACCAGAACAATTATTATTATATACCAGAACAATTATTATTATATATATAAGAACAATTATTATTATATATGAGAACAATTATTATTATATGCAAGAACAATTATTATTATATGAGAACAATTATTATTATATACAAGAACAATTATTATTATATACCAGAACAATTATTATTATATACGAGAACAATTATTATTATATACCAGAACAATTATTATTATATACCAGAACAATTATTATTATATATAAGAACAATTATTATTATATACCAGAACACTTATTATTATATACCAGAACAATTATTATATCCGAGAACAATTATTATTATATATGAGAACAATTATTATTATATACAAGAACAATTATTATTATATACCAGAACAATTATTATTATATATGAGAACAATTATTATTATATACAAGAACAATTATTATTATATACCAGAACATTATTATATATGAGAACAATTATTATTATATACAAGAACAATTATTATTATATACCAGAACAATTATTATTATATACAAGAACAATTATTATTATATGCGAGAACAATTATTATTATATATGAGAACAATTATTATTATATACAAGAACAATTATTATTATATACCAGAACAATTATTATTATATACGAGAACAATTATTATTATATACCAGAACAATTATTATTATATACCAGAACAATTATTATTATATATGTGAACAATTATTATTATATACCAGAACAATTATTATTATATACCAGAACAATTATTATTATATACGAGAACACTTATTATTGTATACAAGAACAATTATTTTTATATATGAGAACAATTATTATTATATACGAGAACAATTATTATTATATACATTTTCCACCATTTATTCTGCACTTGTTCTGCCATCTGTAATGGGCTGCGGGCTCAGTCACTGCTTCATTTAAGAATAAAGACAAGTTTCATTTATGGTCATTTCAGGCATTGAAAATCTAAGGGTAACAGTGGAGTTCTTTCTGCAGCATTCAAAGGGTTTTCAGGTTTATCAATTGATAACTTATCCTTAAGATAGGTCATCCATTGAAGATTGTGGGGGTGCGACACCTGGGCCCCCTGACAACCAGTTGTTTTAAAAGATCTGGCCTTCACTGCAGAGAAACCACCAGGTCGCTGCCTCTAGAAGAAGTCTCTATATCTGACATCAAAGGGACAGACAGAGACTTGGTCAAAAAGCAAGGTCAGGACCGGCAGCCTTAGTTTAAAAAAAAAAAATTATGCCGGGGAGATGAAAAAACCATACTTACCTTTCCCCGGTGCTCCATACTTCCTTGTCTGCGGTGCTCCATACTTACCTGTCCCCGGTGCTCCATACTTACCTGTCCCCGGTGCTCCATACTTACCTGTCCCCAATGCTGCATACTTACCTGTCCGCGGTGCTCCATACTTACCTGTCCGCAGTGCTCCATACTTACCTGTCCCCGGTGCTCCATACTTACCTGTCCCCGGTGCTCCATACTTACCTGTCCGCGGTGCTCCATACTTACCTGTCCGCGGTGCTCCATACTTACCTGTCCGCGGTGCTCCATACTTACCTGTCCCTGGTGCTCCATACTTACCTGTCCGCGGTGCTCTATACTTATCTGTCCGCGGTGCTCCATACTTACCTGTCCGCGGTGCTCCATACTTACCTGTCCGCGGTGCTCCATACTTACCTGTCCGCAGTGCTCCATACTTACCTGTCCCCGGTGCTCCATACTTACCTGTCCCCGGTGCTCCATACTTACCTGTCCGCGGTGCTCCATACTTACCTGTCCGCGGTGCTCCATACTTACCTGTCCACGGTGCTCCATACTTACCTGTCCGCGGTGCTCTATACTTATCTGTCCGCGGTGCTCCATACTTACCTGTCCGCGGTGCTCCATACTTACCTGTCCACGGTGCTCCATACTTACCTGTCCCTGGTGCTCCATACTTACCTGTCCATGGTGCTCCATACTTACCTGTCCCCGGTGCTCCATACTTACCTGTCCCCGGTGCTCCATACTTACCTGTCCCTGGTGCTCCATACTTACCTGTCCCCAGTGCTCCATACTTACCTATCCCCGGTACTCCATACTTACCTGTCCCCGGTGCTCCATAGTTACCTGTCCCCGGTGCTCCATACTTACCTGTCCCCGGTGCTCCATAGTTACCTGTCCCCGGTGCTCCATACTTACCTGTCCCCAGTGCTCCATACTTACCTGTCCCCAGTGCTCCATACTTACCTGTCCCCGGTGCTCCATACTTACCTGTCCCCGGTGCTCCATACTTACCTGTCCCCGGATGCTCCATAATTACCTGTCCCCGGTGTTCCATACTTACCTGTCCCCGGATGCTCCATACTTACCTGTCCCCGGATGCTCCATACTTACCTGTCCCCGGTGCTCCATACTTCCTGTCCCCGGTGCTCCAGTGCCTTCCAGCGCAGTCTCGTCCTGCTGTTCTGATGTTTTCTTGCAGTATAAGTTCTCGCTGGCTGTGATGTCCCAGGTCCCTTTCCTTAGGCCGCTGATCAGGCTCACCTCCCCTAATTTAAAACAATATATATATTTTTCACACCCCCTTTAATGGTAAACAGGTCGTAGACCGGGGAAAGCACAAAGGCAAATAACCAAGCCCAGGTAGTCAGGATATACATATAATCCAACATCTTCCCAGGATCTAGTAAGCTAGGAATCTTAGTGCTCACCTACCTTCCATTGGGGCAGAGACTTAATGATAGGCCATGCACAGGATGCCATCAGTATATTCATCAGTCTTGGTCCAAACTCGACTGGGGCCAGGAAATCCCCTCCCCCCATGGCTAATGCAATGAGAGAATAAATAATGTGTAAATAAACTTAATAATAAACTTAATAAACTTTTCTCACATCCATTAACAACCTGTATAATGAATTTCTAGCATCAATCAAGGGAAGAAAAATGGGGCCCCGTAGCAATATAACAGCCCTGTTACTGGTCCCCACACAGTATAACACCTGTTACAGGCTGCAATACCGTATACGGTCACCATTACAGGCAGGGCCGCCATCAGGAATTTTGGGGCCCCATACAGCATAAATGTCTGCTCCCCCCCCCCCCCCCCGCCATTTTAAAACTACTTTATTTAGCGACATACCAATTCTGTATTACATTTCCCTTTATTTAGCAGCTTTACAAGGCTTAATCAGATTCTATTTGCAGGTATAATCTGCTCCGTGTGAGAGCGCCTATAGAGAGCCAACACCATCTATAAGAGCCTCCTAATAAATCCTCAGGGCTTATTCACATTGCGTTTTTGGCTTCCTTTGCCGGGATATGTTGGTAACCAGTCAGAATCAGCTGTCAACTTATCCCTGCACGAAGAACTGGCCATTAAAAAAAAAGGGGGCCTGCAGTTCTCCGTGCAGGGATAAGTGGGGAGCTGATTGTCACTGGTTACCAACGTATCCCGGCAAGGAAGGCCAAAAACGCAATGTGAACACTCCTTTAAAGTGAAAGTCGCACCCCCAAACAGGCTGCTATGCTAGTAACATAGCGGCCTACATCATTATTAATACAAAGCACACATACCTTTGGAGGTATTGTGTGCTTTGTAGTTCTCCAGCTAAAAACTTATATATTATTGCCCCAGACGTTCCGTCTCCGCAGTGCAGCACATCCGATGCCCCAACAATCCCCTCCCCCCAGTCCACCTTCTAACATCTTTCCATTGCCCCCTGTACCCATACCTCCCAACTTTTGAAGAACCGAAAGAGGGACAAAATGTGCGGCTCTCTGCGTGCCGCAGCAAATTTAGCCCCGCCCACTTTTATGTTGACTCCGCCCATTCTCATTAATTTTTCATGTGCCCGCACACAGTATAATCCTCCTACAGTCACCCGTAAATTATATGTCCCCCCCTCTATCTCTCCCCCAGCTTCATATACACCCTTCATCTGCCCCCAGTTTCATGTCCCCCCCATCTCTGCCCCCAGATTCATGTCCTCTCCATCTCTGCCCCCAGTTTCATGTCCCCTCTATCTCTGTCTCCAGATTCATGTCCCCTCCATCTCTGCCCCCAGATTCATGTCCCCTCCATCTCTACCCCCAGATTCATGTCCCTCCATCTCTACCTCCAGATTCATGTCCCCCATCTCTGCCCCCAGTTTCATGTCCCCTCCATCTCTGTCTTCAGATTCATGTCCCCTCCATCTCTGTCCCCAAATTTATGTCCCCCATCTCTACCCCCAGATTCATGTTCCCCATCTCTACCCCCAGATTCATGTCCCTCCATCTCTACCCCCAGTTTCATGTCCCCTCCATCTCTGTCTCCAGATTCATGTCTCCACATCTCTGCCCCCAGATTCATGTCCCCTCCATCTCTTCCCCCAGATTCATGTCCCCACATCTCTGCCCCCAGTGTCATGCCGTCCTCTCCTTCATCTGCTCCAGTTTCATGTCCCCTCCATCTCTGTCTCCAGATTCATGTCCCCTCCATCTCTGTCCCCAGATTCATGTCCCCCATCTCTACCCCCAGATTCATGTCCCCACATCTCTGCCCCCAGATTCATGTCCCCCATCTCTGCCCCCAGATTCATGTCCCCTCCATCTCTTCCCCCAGATTCATGTCTCCACATCTCTGCCCCCAGTGTCATGCCGTCCTCTCCTTCATCTGCCCCCATTTTCACGTTCCACCTCAGTGTACACATTACACTTACCTTCTCCTAGTTCCCGCGCCGCTCTCTCTGCGCCTCTCTGTCTCACTCGCGCACAGTTGTAGATGCGATGTGACGTCATCACATCGCGTCTACACAGCCGGCGTGCAGAGGCGAAGCAAGGAGCTGAATTGTGTCAGCTCCTTGCTGTAGCCGCGTATGTGTCCAACTCAGATTTGCTTCCTCTGGACGCAGATCTGAGTTGAAATCGGACACACAATGACTGCTGCGGTCGCCAGGGGGCCGGCACACGGTGGCGGGCCAAAACCGGGCCCCCCGCATTTTTCAATTTGGCCGGGCCCCTGACGCCAGTAGCAGTAGTACTGGCCTATCGGCGGCCCTGATTACAGGCAAACATACAGTGTACTGTACAAATGAAGAGAGTGGAGGAGGGGCACACAATCCGGATACAAAAACTGCTTTTATTGAACACGTTGCAGACAGGGATCAGCTGTGGACAGACAGACATCAGCCAGCCATTTCACAGCATTTCTACAGGCTTGACCAGTGTACTGTCCCCGTTACAGGCACCACCCCCCCCCACCCCCCGTATACAGTATACTGTCCCCCAGTGTTTAAATCGAGAACAATTATTAGGGGGAACTCTGGAATAAATAACCCCTCATACACACTATTATGCCCCATAGTGGCCCCTGCACACAGCATTATGCCCCATAGTGGCCCCTGCACACAGTATTATGCCCCATAGTGGCCCCTGCACACAGTATTATGCCCCATAGTGGCCACTGCACACACTATTATGCCCCATAGTGGCCCCTGCACACAGTATTATCCCCCAGAGCGGCCCCTGCACACAGTATTATGTCCCATAGTGGCCCCTGCACACAGCATTATGCCCCATAGTGGTCCCTGCACACACTATTATGCCCCATAGTGGCCCCTGCACACAGTATTATGCCCCATAGTGGCCACTGCACACACTATTATGCCCCATAGTGGCCCCTGCACACAGTATTATTCCCCATAGTGGCTCCTGCACACAGTATTATGCCCCATAGTGGCCCCTGCACACAGTATTATACCCCATATTGGCCCCTGCACACACTATTATGCCCCATAGTGGCCCCTGCACACAGTATTATTCCCCATAGTGGCCCCTGCACACAGTATTATACCCCATATTGGCCCCTGCACACAGTATTCTGCCCCATAGTGGCCCCTGCACACAGTATTATGTCCCATTGAGGACCACCCATGTAAAAAGATTATACTCTGGAGTTTTTTCAGACCACAGAGTATAATAATCGGGGACCCAAGGGCGGATACAAACATAAAAAAAACACTGTTACTTACCTCTCCTGGGCTCTGGTGCACTCCTAGCTGATGTCGGCCTTCTTCAATGATGTAAGAAACGTCACGTGAGCTGGGCTTGCGTCGCGATGCACAAGGACACAAGCCTCAGCCCACATGACATCTGGGACGTCACCAAATAGGTCTGAAGCCTTCCAGAGCCAGGAGAGGTAAGTAACAGTGTTTTTTATGTTCCGCATCCCGCTTCAGAAATCAAAGCCTCAATAATTGAAAGTGTGTGAAGACTGCAGAGACATTTGATTATTGAGGCTTGATTTATTTATAATGGAACGCTGAAAGACAGTTTGTAATTATGTCAGAACTGAGATCCAGCAAGGTCCGGCCCAATTTAAGCACTGCTGTTCTCCATAAAATATACTGTCCCTGTTACTTGATCCCATACAGTATATTGTCTTCGTTACAGGCCCCCATACAATATAATGCTTCCCCCATACAGGTCCCCATACAATATAATGCTTCTCCCATACAGGTCCCCATACAATATAATGCTTCCCCCATACAGGCCCCCATACAATGTAACGCTTCCCCCATACAGGCCACCATACAATATAACGCTTCCCCCATACAATATAATGCTTCCCCCATACATGCCTCCACACAATATAACGCTTCCCCTATAAAGGCCCCCGTACAATATAACACTTCCTCCATACAGGTCCCCATACAATATAATGCTTCCCCCATACAGGCTTCCATACAATATAACGCTTCCCCCATACAGGCATCCATACAATATAACGCTTCTCCCATACAAGCCCCCATACAATATAATACTTCCACCATACAGCCCTCCATACAATATAACGCTTCCCCCATACAGCCCTCCATACAATATAATGCTTCCCCCATACAGGCCCCCATACAATATAATGCTTCCCCCATACAATATAACGCTTCCCCATACAGGCCTCCATACAATAAAACGCTTCCCCCATACAGGCCCCCATACAATATAATGCTTCCCTTCATACAGGCCCCCATACAATATAACGCTTCCCCCATACAGACCCCCATACAATATAACGCTTCCCCCATACAGGCCTCCATACAATATAACGCTTCCCCATACAGGCCCCCATACAATATAACGCTTCCCCCATACAGGCCCCCATACAATATAACGCTTCCTCCATACAGGCCCCCATACAATATAACGCTTCCTCCATACAGGCCCCCATACAATATAATGCTTCCCCCATACAGGCCTCCATACAATATAATGCTTCCTCCATACAGGCCACCATACAATATAAAGATTCCCCCATACAGGCCCCCATACAATATAACACTTCCCCCATACAGGCCCCCATACAATATAACGCTTCCCCTATACAGGCCCCCATACAATATAACGTTTCCCCCATACAATATAACGCTTCCCCCATACAGGCCTCCATACAATATAATGCTTCCCCTATACAGGCCCCCATACAATATAACGCTTCCCCCATACAGGCCCCCATACAATATAGCGCTTTTCCCATACAGGCCCCGATACAATATAACGCTTCCCCCATACAGGCCTCCATACAATAAAATGCTTCCCCCATACAGTCCCCCATACAATATAACACTGCCCCCATACAGGCCCCCATACAATATAATGCTTCCTCCATACAATATAACGCTTCCCCCGTACAGGCCCCCATACAATATAACGCTTCCCCTATACCGGCCCCCATACAATATAAGGCTTCCCCCATACAATATAACGCTTCCCCCATACAGGCCCCCATACAATATAACGCTTCTCCCATACAGGCTCCGATACAATATAACGCTTCCCCCATACAGGCCCCCATACAATATAATGCTTCCCCCATACAGGCCCCGATACAATATAACGCTTCCCCCATACAGGCCTCCATACAATATAATGCTTCCCCCATACAGGCCCCCATACAATATAACGCTTCTCCCATACAGGCTCCGATACAATATAACGCTTCCCCCATACAGGCCCCCATACAATATAATGCTTCCCCCATACAGGCCCCGATACAATATAACGCTTCCCCCATACAGGCCCCCATACAATATAAGGCTTCCCCCATACAGGCCCCGATACAATATAACGCTTCCCCCATACAGGCCCCGATACAATATAACGCTTCCCCCATACAGGCCCCCATACAATATAACGCTTCCCCCATACAGGCTTCCATACAATATAATGCTTCCCCCATACAGGCTTCCATACAATATAACGCTTCCCCCATACAGGCATCCATACAATATAACGCTTCTCCCATACAAGCCCCCATACAATATAATACTTCCCCCATACAGCCCTCCATACAATATAACGCTTCCCCCATACAGCCCTCCATACAATATAACGCTGCCGCCATACAGGCCCCCATACAATATAATGCTTCCTCCATACAATATAACGCTTCCCCCGTACAGGCCCCCATACAATATAACGCTTCTCCCATACAGGCTCCGATACAATATAACGCTTCCCCCATACAGGCCCCCATACAATATAACGCTTCCCCCATACAGGCCCCCATACAATATAACGCTTCCCCCATACAGGCCCCGATACAATATAACGCTTCCCCCATACAGGCCCCCATACAATATAAGGCTTCCCCCATACAGGCCCCGATACAATATAACGCTTCCCCCATACAGGCCCCCATACAATATAACGCTTCCCCCATACAGGCTCCGATACAATATAACGCTTCCCCCATACAGGCCCCCATACAATATAACGCTTCCCCCATACAGGCCCCCATACAATATAATGCTTCCCCCATACAGGCCCCGATACAATATAACGCTTCCCCCATACAGGCCCCCATACAATATAACGCTTCTCCCATACAGGCTCTGATACAATATAATGCTTCCCCCATACAATATAATGCTTCCCCCATACAGGCCCCGATACAATATAACGCTTTCCCCATACAGGCCTCCATACAATATAATGCTTCCCCCATACAGGCCCCCATACAATATAATGCTTCCTCCATACAATATAACGCTTCCCCCGTACAGGCCCCCATACAATATAACGCTTCTCCCATACAGGCTCCGATACAATATAACGCTTCCCCCATACAGGCCCCCATACAATATAACGCTTCCCCCATACAGGCCCCCATACAATATAATGCTTCCCCCATACAGGCCCCGATACAATATAACGCTTCCCCCATACAGGCCCCCATACAATATAAGGCTTCCCCCATACAGGCCCCGATACAATATAACGCTTCCCCATACAGGCCCCCATACAATATAACGCTTCCCCCATACAGGCTTCCATACAATATAATGCTTCCCCCATACAGGCTTCCATACAATATAACGCTTCCCCCATACAGGCATCCATACAATATAACGCTTCTCCCATACAAGCCCCCATACAATATAATACTTCCCCCATACAGCCCTCCATACAATATAACGCTTCCCCCATACAGCCCTCCATACAATATAACGCTTCCCCCATACAGGCCCCCATACAATATAATGCTTCCCCCATACAATATAACGCTTCCCCATACAGGCCTCCATACAATAAAACGCTTCCCCCATACAGGCCCCCATACAATATAATGCTTCCCTTCATACAGGCCCCCATACAATATAACGCTTCCCCCATACAGGCCCCCATACAATATAACGATTCCTCCATACAGGCCCCCATACAATATAACACTTCCTCCATACAGGCCCCCATACAATATAACGCTTCCTCCATACAGGCCCCCATACAATATAATGCTTCCCCCATACAGGCCTCCATACAATATAATGCTTCCTCCATACAGGCCACCATACAATATAAAAATTCCCCCATACAGGCCCCCATACAATATAACACTTCCCCCATACAGGCCCCCATACAATATAATGCTTCCCCTATACAGGCCCCCATACAATATAACGTTTCCCCCATACAATATAACGCTTCCCCCATACAGGCCTCCATACAATATAATGCTTCCCCTATACAGGCCCCCATACAATATAACGCTTCCCCCATACAGGCCCCCATACAATATAGCGCTTTTCCCATACAGGCCCCGATACAATATAACGCTTCCCCATACAGGCCTCCATACAATAAAATGCTTCCCCCATACAGTCCCCCATACAATATAACGCTGCCGCCATACAGGCCCCCATACAATATAATGCTTCCTCCATACAATATAACGCTTCCCCCGTACAGGCCCCCATACAATATAACACTTCTCCCATACAGGCTCCGATACAATATAACGCTTCCCCCATACAGGCCCCCATACAATATAACGCTTCCCCCATACAGGCCCCCATACAATATAACGCTTCCCCCATACAGGCCTCCATACAATATAATGCTTCCCCCATACAGGCCCCCATACAATATAACGCTTCCCCCATACAGGCCCCCATACAATATAACGCTTCCCCCATACAGGCCTCCATACAATATAATGCTTCCCCCATACAGGCCCACATACAATATAATGCTTCCCCCATACAGGCCCCCATACAATATAACGCTTCCCCCATACAGGCCCCCATACAATATAACGCTTCCCCCATACAGGCCCCCATACAATATAACGCTTCTCCCATACAGGACCCGATACAATATAACGCTTCCCCCATACAGGCCTCCATACAATATAACGCTTCAACCATACAGGCCCCCATACAATATAACGCTTCCCCCATACAGTCCTCCATACAATATAATGCTTCCCCTATTCAGGCCTCCATACAATATAATGCTTCCCCCATCCAGGCCCCCATACAATATAATGCTGCCCCCATACAGGCCTCCATACAATATAACGCTTCCTCTATACAGGCCCCCATACAATATAACGCTTCTCCCATACAGGCCCCGATATAATATAACGCTTCCCCCATACACGCCTCCATACAATATAATGCTTCCCCCATACAGGCCCCAATACAACATAACACTTCCCCCATACAGGCCCACATACAATATAACGCTTCCCCCATACAGGCCCCCATACAATATAATGCTTCCCCCATACAGGCCCCAATACAATATAATGCTTCCCCTATACAGGCCCCCATACAATATAACGCTTCCCCCATACAGGCCTCCATACATTATAATGCTTCCCCCATACAGGCCTCCATACAATATAATGCTTCCCCTATACAGGACCCAATACAATATAAAGCTTCCCCCATACAGGCCCCCATACAATATAATGCTTCCCCCATACAGGCCTCCATACAATATAATGCTTCCCCCATACAGTCCCCCATACAATATAATGCTGCCCCCATACAGGCCTCCATACAATATAACGCTTCCCCTATACAGGCCCACATACAATATAACGCTTCCCCCATACAGGCCCCCATACAATATAACGCTTCCCCCATACAGGCCTCCATACAATATAATGCTTCCCCCATACAGGACTCCATACAATATAATGCTTCCCCCATACAGGCCCCCATACAATATAACGCTGCCCCCATACAATATAATGCTTCCCCCATACAGGCCTCCATACAATATAATGCTTCCCCCTTACAGGCCCCAATACAATATAAGACTTCCCCCATACAGGCCCCCATACAATATAACGCTTCCGCCATACAGGCCCCCATACAATATAACCCTTCCCCCATACAGGCCCCCATACAATATAACGCTTCCCCCATACAGGCCCCCATACAATATAACGCTTCCCCTATACAGGCCCCCATACAATATAACGCTTCCCCCATACAGACCTCCATACAATATAATGCTTCCCCCATACAGGCCCCAATACAATATAACGCTTCCCCCATACAGGCCCCCATACAATGTAACGCTTCCCCCATACAGGCCACCATACAATATAACGCTTCCTCCATACAGGCCCTCATACAATATGACGCTTCTCCCATACAGGCCCCCATACAATATAATGCTTC
Source organism: Leptodactylus fuscus (assembly GCF_031893055.1). NCBI lineage: Eukaryota > Metazoa > Chordata > Amphibia > Anura > Leptodactylidae > Leptodactylus > Leptodactylus fuscus. The sequence continues at coordinate 81,625,804 of NC_134274.1, read as the reverse complement.
CCCTATACAGGCCCCCATACAATATAACGCTTCCCCCATACAGGCCCCCCATACAATATAACGCTTCCCCCATACAGGCCTCCATACAATATAACGCTTCCCCCATACAGTCCCCCATACAATATAACGCTGCCCCCATACAGGCCCCCATACAATATAATGCTTCCTCCATACAATATAACGCTTCCCCCATACAGGCCCCCATACAATATAACGCTTCCCCTATAAAGGCCCCCATACAATATAACGCTTCCCCCATACAATATAACGCTTCCCCCATACAGGCCCCCATACAATATAACGCTTCTCCCATACAGGCTCTGATACAATATAATGCTTCCCCCATACAATATAATGCTTCCCCCATACAGGCCCCGATACAATATAACGCTTCCCCCATACAGGCCTCCATACAATATAATGCTTCCCCCATACAGGCCCCCATACAATATAATGCTTCCCCCATACAATATAATGCTTCCCCCATACAGGCCCCGATACAATATAACGCTTCCCCCATACAGGCCTCCATACAATATAATGCTTCCCCCATACAGGCCCCGATACAATATAACGCTTCCCCCATACAGGCCTCCATACAATATAATGCTTCCCCCATACAGGCCCCCATACAATATAAGGCTTCCCCCATACAGGCCTCCATGCAATATAACTCTTCCCCCATACAGGCCCCCATACAATATAACGCTTCTCCCATACAGGCCCCCATACAATATAACGCTTCCCCCATACAGGCCTCCATACAATATAATGCTTCCCCCATATGGGCCCCAATACAATATAACGCTTCCCCCATACAGGCCCCCATACAATATAACGCTTTCCCCATACAGGCCCCAATACAATATAACGCTTCCCCCATACAGGCCTCCATACAATATAACGCTTCCCCCATACAGGCCTCCATACAAAATGCTTCCCCCATACAGGCCTCCATACAATATAACGCTTCCCCCATACAGGCCTCCATACAAAATGCTTCCCCCATACAGGCCCCCATACAATATAAGGCTTCCCCCATACAGGCCTCCATGCAATATAACTCTTCCCCCATACAGGCCCCCATACAATATAACGCTTCTCCCATACAGGCCCCCATACAATATAACGCTTCCCCCATACAGGCCTCCATACAATATAATGCTTCCCCCATATGGGCCCCAATACAATATAACGCTTCCCCCATACAGGCCCCCATACAATATAACGCTTTCCCCATACAGGCCCCAATACAATATAACGCTTCCCCCATACAGGCCTCCATACAATATAACGCTTCCCCCATACAGGCCTCCATACAAAATGCTTCCCCCATACAGGCCTCCATACAATATAACGCTTCCCCCATACAGGCCTCCATACAAAATGCTTCCCCCATACAGGCCTCCATACAATATAACGCTTCCCCCATACAGGCCTCCATACAAAATGCTTCCCCTATACAGGCCCCCATACAATATAACGCTTCCCCCATACAATATAACGCTTCCCCCATACAGGCCCCCATACAATATAACGCTTCCCCCATACAGGCCCCGATACAATATAACGCTTCTCCCATACAGGCCCCGATACAATATAACTCTTCCCCCATACAGGCCCCAATACAATATAACGCTTCCCACATACAGGCCCCCATACAATATAACGCTTCCCCCATACAGGCCCCCATACAATATAAACGCTTCCCCCATACAAGCCCCCATACAATATAACGCTTCCCCCATACAGGCCTCCATACAATATAACGCTTCCCCCATACAATATAACACTTCCCCCATACAGGCCTCCATACAATATAACGCTTCCCCCATACAGGCCCCCATACAATATAATGCTTCCCCCATACAGGCCCCCATACAATATAACGCTTCCCCCATACAGGCCCTCATACAATATAACGCTTCCCCCATACAGGCCTCCATACAATATAATGCTTCCCCCATACAGGCCTCCATACAATATAACTCGTTCCCCATATAGGCCTCCATACAATATAACGCTTCCCCTATACAGGCCCCCATACAATATAACGCTTCCCCCATACAGGCCTCCATACAATATAACGCTTCCCCCATACAGGCCCCCATACAATATAACGCTTCCCCCATACAATATAACACTTCTCCCATACAGGCCCCGATACAATATAACGCTTCCCCCATACAGGCCCCAATACAATATAACGCTTCCCCCATACAGGCCCCCATACAATATAACGCTTCCCCCATACAGGCCCCCATACAATATAACGCTTCCCCCATACAGGCCCCCATACAATATAACGCTTCCCCCATACAGGCCTCCGTACAATATAACGCTTCCCCCATACAGGCCCCCATTCAATATAACGCTTCCCCCATACTGGCCCCCATACAATATAACGCTTCCCCCATACAGGCCCCCATACAATATAATGCTTCCCCCATACAGGCCTCCATACAATACAACGCTTCCCCCATACAGGCCTCCATACAATATAACGCTTCCCCCATACAGGCCTCCATACAACATAACGCTTCCCCCATACAGGCCCCCATACAATATAACCCTTCCCCCATACAGACCCCCATACAATATAACGCTTCCCCCATACAGGCCTCCATACAATATAACGCTTCCCCCATACAGGCCCCCATGCAATATAACGCTTCCCCCATACAGGCCCCCATGCAATATAACGCTTCCCTCATACAGGCCCCCATACAATATAACGCTTCCCCCATACAGGCCCCCATACAATATAACGCTTCCTCCATACAGGTCCCCATACAATATAACGCTTCCCCCATACAGGCCTCCATACAATATGCTTCCCCCATACAGGCCCCCATACAATATAACACTTCCCCCATAGAGGCCTCCATACAATATAATACTTCCCCCATACAATATTACGCTTCCCCCATACAGGCCCCCATACAATATAACGCTGCCCCCATACAATATAACGCTTCCCCCATACAGGCCCCCATACAATATAACGCTTCCGCCATACAGGCCCCCATACAATATAACGCTTCCCCCATACAGGCCTCCATACAATATAACGCTTCTGCCATACAGGCCCCCATACAATATAATGCTTCCCCCATACAGGCTTCCATACAATATAACGCTTCCCCCATACAGGCCTCCATACAATATAACGCTTCTGCCATACAGGCCCCCATACAATATAATGCTTCCCCCATACAATATAACGCTTCCCCCATACAGGCCCCCATACAGTATAACGCTTCCGCCATACAGGCCCCCATACAATATAACGCTTCCCCCATACAGGCCCCCCATACAATATAACGCTTCCCCCATACAGGCCCCCATACAATATAACGCTTCCCCCATACAATATAACGCTTCCCCCATACAGGCCCCCATACAATATAACGCTTCCCCCATACAGGCCCCCATACAATATAACGCTTCCCCCATACAGGCCTCCATACAATATAACGCTTCCCCCATACAATATAACCCTTCCCCCATACAGACCCCCATACAATATAACCCTTCCCCCAACTCCCCAGGTAAGAAAAATAGAAAGTAAAGAACCTAAATACTCCTAACAGGATCCTCCCCTCAAGGAGAAGACTCCGGATTCTCTAGGAGCATCCTTCTTCGGGAACTCCTTGTGGAATTTCTCCACAAGTCTGGGAGCTGACACATCCGACTCCAGGACCCAAGAATTATCCTCAGAACCGTATCCCTTCCATGCCACCAGATACCATAGCTTCCCCCGAACATATTTGCTATCCAGAACTCGGGATATCTCATACTCCCCGGACTCAGAAACTGGTGGAACCTTAACTGGAGATGTTCCCTTCTTGGCCTTCTTTAACAAGGAGACATGGAACACCCGGTTTATCTTCCACCTTTTAGGTAGTTGCAGCTGCGCCGCCACTTCATTTACCATCTTGATGATCTTAAAAGGACCCACAAACCTGGGACCCAGCTTCTTGATAGGAACCTTCAACCTGATATTCTTGGTGGACAACCAAACCATCTCACCAGGGAAGAACTGCAACTCTCCTCTCTTCCTATCCGCCTGGACCTTAGCCTGGTGCGACGCCCGCACCAGTTTCTCTCGGATACGGGACCATACCCCTTGCAGCTTTTTAGAAAATAGCTCCTCCTCCGGAACTGGGGAAGAAATGGAAGAAAATACTCCGAAAACAGGATGTCTACCACCGGAGCAAAAAAAAGGTGTGGTACCTGTGGCGTTGGAATCATGGTTGTTTAGGGAAAATTCTGCCAGGGGAAGAAAGTCAGCCCAATTATTCTGATTCTCTCGAACAAAACACCTCAAAAACTGTTCCACATCCTGATTCTTCCTCTCTGTTTGCCCGTTAGACTCCGGGTGAAACCCGGAGGAAAACAACAGTGTAACTCCCAACCTGCTGCAAAAAGCCCGCCAGAATTTAGCCACAAATTGCGGACCCCTGTCCGAAACGATCTCCTCAGGAAGACCATGCAACCTTACAATTTCTTTAATAAATGCCTCTGATAGTGTCTTGGCACATGGCAGCCTGGAAAACGGGATCAAATGGCACATTTTCGTGAAGCGGTCAACGACTACCCAAATGACCGTGAAACCCTTAGACACCGGAAGGCCCGTGATGAAATCCAGAGACAGATGAGTCCAAGGTGCCTTAGGAGGTTCCAATGGATGTAGAAGACCGTGGGGACGGGTATGCGACGCCTTGGCTCTTGCACAGACCGAACAATTTTGAACAAACTGCAAGACATCCCTACTCCACCCTGGCCACCAAAAATTCCTAGACACCAATCTCATGGTCTCTGAAACCCCCGGGTGACCAGCAAGAACCGACTCGTGACACTCCCACAGGAGACTTTGTCGGAGAGTAGTTGGGACAAACAGCTTGTTTCTAGGTATCTTGGAAGGTGCAGCGTGTTGCGCTTCGATCAAGGCCTTCTCCAATTTCGCGCCCAATACTGCTACCACCACTCCATCCCCAAGAATAGTGGCAGGCGCCTCTCGTTCCTCCTCGGTCGACATATACCGGGATAAAGCATCAGCCTTAACATTCTTCGAACCCGGCACATAAATCACGGTAAAGTGGAACCGCGCAAAAAATAGAGCCCATCTGGCCTGCCGTGCATTTAATCTCTTCGCCGACCCAAGATAAACCAAATTCTTGTGGTCAGTAAATACCTGGACTGGCCTTCTGGCCCCCTCCAGGAAATGACGCCAATGTTTGAACACTAGTTTTATTGCCAGTAGTTCCCTATCTCCGATGTCATAATTCCGTTCAGAGGCAGAGAATTTCTTAGAAAAGAAGGCACAGGGATGCGTACCCTCCTCGAACTCCTGAGAAAGTACTGCTCCCACCCCCACCGAGGAGGCATCCACCTCCACTCGGAAGGCCAACCTCTCATCCGGCTTTCTCAAAATGGGAGCGGACGAGAATCGCTTCTTCAGTTCTTCAAACGCAGCTAGTGCCTCTGGCGACCACTTAGCACAGTCAGCCCCCTTCTTAGTCAAGTCCGAGATGGGTTTCACAACCTCAGAAAATCCCTTAATAAACTGGCGATAATAGTTGGAGAATCCCAAGAACCGTTGGACCGCCTTTAGGTTCTCGGGTCGAGGCCACTCCAAGACTGCCCTGACCTTCTCAGGGTCCATCTCGAACCCCTTGTCCGATAGGATATAGCCAAGGAAACATAATTTATTGACCGCGAACACACATTTCTCCAGCTTAGCACTTTATTGGTTAACCCTCAGGAGATCTAAAACCTCTCTCACTCTCTCCCAATGAGTCTCCAAATCCGGGGTGTAAATGAGTATATCGTCCAGATAGACCACAACCCCCCTCCCTATGACGGCACTTAGTACATCATTAATAAAATTCTGAAAAAACGCAGGCGCATTGGTTAGACCGAAAGGCATCACAAGATTCTCAAAGTGTCCTAGGGGTGTGTTAAACGCTGTTTTCCACTCATCCCCCTTCTTGATTCTCAGCAAGTTATACGCCCCACGTAAATCTATTTTACTAAACCAGCGGGCTCCCGTAATCTGGCTGAATAGATCCGAGATCAACGGGATGGGATAGGGATTCCGCACCGTGATTTTGTTAATCTCCCTAAAATCCAAACAAGGGCGCAACCCTCCATCTTTCTTCTTTACAAAGAAAAACCCCACTGCTACTGGGGACTTAGATGGGCGAATATGCCCCACCTCTAGACTCCCCTCAATATACTCTTTGAGCGCCTCCCTCTCCGGAATAGTGAGATTGTACAACCATGTCTTGGGTAACACTGCATTTGGTATAAATTTAATTGAGCAATCATAGGTGCGATGTGGTGGTAATGTCTTGGCTGCCCTTTCCTCAAAGACCTCCCTGAACTCACATATTTCTTGAGGCAAATTGTCTATAGACAAAGACATAACGGATATGGGCAGACATCGACCATTACACCCCTGCCCCCAAGAAACTACTGACTCGGTCTCCCAGTTGATAATAGGGTTATGCTGCTTCAGCCAGGGCCACCCCAAAACTACTTGTGCTGGTAACTTAGACAACAAGAACAAGTCAATCTCTTCCCTGTGGCCACCCACAATAAACTCCAGACCCTCCACCTGTTTGGAGATGACAGCTTGCTGTAGAGGGGTCTTATCAATAGCCCACACCGGTATCTGAGACTCCAAGACCAAAGGACTCACCCTTAATTGCTCACAAAACTCTGAGTCAATAAGGTTGACTGCCGAACCACAATCAACCAAAATCCGGCACTTCTGCCCATTTACCCATCCTTCAAGGGTCAACCCGGCAGTCTGAGTACAGGAAATATGCACACCTCCCTCCTTAGTAGGTTTTCTCCCTTTACCCTCAATAGACCTGGGGTTATTACTCTCCTTGGCGAACCATTCTCTGGAGGGGCATACCCTTGCTACATGTCCCATCCCTCCACACACAAAACAGCATACTGTGCGGGACCCTTCACTCTTGGGTCTAGCACTTCGCACAGTGGCCCCAATCTGCATGGGTTGGTCCCCCGGGTCCTCTCTAAAAACAGAGAATTGAGGAGGGCTAAGCCCCCCAGGACTCTTGTCTCCACGCTCCCGGAGGCGCCGTCCAACTCTAATTGCCAGCTGCATGGCCTCATCTAGATCTCCCGGAACAGGGTGAGAAACTAGATGGTCTTTAACCTGGTCCGAGAGCCCTGTCTCAAACTGACTAAGTAGAGCGGGGTCATTCCAGTGTACTTCTGCTGCCCACCTACGAAACTCTGTGCAATATTTCTCTATAGCGTGATCCCCTTGCACCACACGTCGTAGGTTATACTCAGCCGTGCGTACCCTGTCTGGGTCGTCATACAGTAACCCCATTGTGGAGAAAAACGCCTCTACAGTTAGTAAGCAAGCTGAGTCGGCTGGTAACGAATGTGCCCAGATGAGGGGATCATCTCTCAATAAAGTAATAATAATCCCAACTCTCTGTACCTCAGAACTGGAGGAAAACGTCCGTAGCCGGAAATACAAAAGACAGTCCTTTTGAAATCAGAAAAAATCTGACCTCTTACCTCGGAAGGGTTCAGGTAAGCTGACTTTTGGCTCCAGAGGCCGACCCACAGGGGCGCTACTCACCTGCCTCTGTATGCCCTCCACCTGAGAGGCTGTGTGTTGAGCCAACTGCTGTACTTGAGATACGCCAGAAGCTTGGATGGCATCCATTCGTAGCTTGATCCCCTCCATCTCAGTGGAAAACTGCTGCACCGCCTGGTACAACTGTTTCAGGTCCGTCATAATGCAAACGAACCTTTTTTTTTTTTTTTTTTTTTACCGGCTGAGTGTACTGTTATGTCAGTCCAGGTAGCTGCAACGGGGCTAAGGGATAGCAGTAGGGAATCTCGCCCTGCACTACTCCCACTAGCTATCCCGGTCCCTGCCTCACGGGTGTGGGTCGGCTGTACTCAGGCTAAGCCTGACCCCGACAGCTCCTCTCTCACTGATTCCGTAGGCCTAGAGGGAAGTGGGAGAAGGAATGCCCTATAAGATCTCTAGGGACTGGAGACTAAAGGGGGTCACCCCTAACAAACAAGTGAAGCTGCTACTGACAGGAACTGACAAGGGTGTGCGCTGACTAACAACACAAGCAGCACACAGGAAACATGTGGGAAAGGATTCCCCCAAACCAATATGGGAAGGAACCTTACACTAGGAAACAAACACAGGGAAACTGAGTAGAAATCAAAGGATAAGGCAATTCACTCACACAGTCAATTATACACAGAGGGAGGATTGGTGAACACAGAAGGGAAAACTCACAAACCAACTCGTTCACCCAAACCTCCCAAAAATCAACCACGGAACTTCCTCTATCCAAGATAACCACCTACTCCTCCTGCTAAGGCCTAGCTCTGTAAAAGTGACACTCAGCACAGAACCATGGGAGGCATGGGTTTAAATACAGAGTAGAGACCACTCCTCTCCCAGGTGCAAATGGGAGGACAGACTAATCAACCAGGAGATAAAGCTGCCTACCATCAGTGCGCGCGTGCAAGTCAGAAGGTGTGCACCAATACTCACGACAGGACAACCCCGCAGCGCCAGGATGCCACCCCAGACACTGCGCAGCCAAAAACTCCCCAGGTAAGAAAAATAGAAAGTAATGAACCTAAATACTCCTAACAACCTGCATCAGACGAGCTGAAGGAAACCTTGCGCGGAGTGTTGCTGCGTGAATACATGTTTTTATTTTTAAGGATGGATTTAGGTGTTGAGCTTTGATGTTTGAGAGGATAAACATAGCCTGTGGTATAATCCTCAGTATCTCTGGCAAATTTTTTCTTTTTTACTGTCATCATTTGTTTTTCCATACTATCCAATTTCTGTTGAATATTATCACGCATGTTGGCAAAATTCACATCCTTTTCAAAGGCTTTCAATTGAAGATCAAGGTTGGATAGATCCGTCTTGATTTCATCAAGTTTGGTTTTCTCGTGCTCGATGATTAAATTCATAAGTGAAAAAGAGCATTCGGACAATATATTATTCCACTTGATCATGAATTGCTCATTATAAATCACCGTAGGTAATTTTTTGAGGCGCAAACCCCTTGGTACCATTTGAAATTGAAGATATTTTTCCAAGGTTATACAGTCCCAAGATACACGTAACTCTTGACTATTAAGACGTTCCCATTTGTGCATCATGTTTTTGAAATCTGTATTAATTTCGCCCATAGGTATAAAGTTAGTATCAAAAACTGAAGCTATTTTAGAGGCTCGATCAATAGAAGGTAGACTGGAAGAAGATTGTTGTACTGTAGTATCCATAGTGGTGGGAGCACCAAACTGGTTCAACACGAAAGTTTATATACAAGAAAAGTGTTTCAGCTCACCCTGTGATGGTTGTATCAGCGTCTCCCGGAGAAGCACGGCTTGCAGGTGAACTCACGCCTGCTGGAAATGGTAGTGGACGATAGGTAAAACACGCCAGCTGTAGCCAGGAGATGGATGAAAGACCGCGGTGCTGGTGTTATAAAGGCCATTCTACTCCGACCTTCCATTCTTTTCTTCTCTCCATTCTTTCTGATAAAATCTGTTTCTTCTGTTATGCTAATTCCGATCACAGAGCAGCGGGGGCGCTCTCCCTGTGCTCTGAGCACCCCTACATTATAATCTTCCACCGCCCCTTAGCTCATCGTCTTCACTCCCCTCTTCCTCTTCTCCGTCTCTTCTGCCTTTCGCAGATATCGAAGGCAGCGCTGTAACAGACCACCATAAAATGAAGAAGAAAAGAATGGAAGGTCGGAGTAGAATGGTCCTTGTACAAGGTATTCCTACATGCCATTGATTAAAAAGGTGTTTTTCTAATGATAAATCACATCTAGAGGATCATCCAAATGATAGAACGCTCCAAATAAAGAATGCAGACAACATAAAATGGTATAGTCCTTTCCAGAGTATATAAAGGGAGTCTATCATTGCTATGTTACATCTGTAAATAAGCCCGTCATTATAGAAAAGTATCTGTAGCTCACCATACAAATGATCTTCTAAGCAGCATGAACCTCAGGACAGGGGTGAACCTACCCCTTTCGCCGCCCGAGGCGAATGACAGAAAGCCGTCCTCCCCCTGGAGGAGGGGGTGAAGCAAAGGGGGCGGGGCTTAGCGGCGTTCGCAGGCAGAGAGCAGGCACGGAGAGCACCTGCTCTCTGTCTGAGCGTGAGGGGAGGCTGCTGGAGCAGCGCTGCTTCAGCGGCCTCCCCAATCCACCGCTCGGTGCTAAGCCAATCCAGGACAGCAAAAATGCCGCGCTCCCTGGGGCCCTGACATAGCGCCGCCTGAAGCGGTCGCTTCAGGTCACCTCATGGGTGGTGCGGCGCGACTGGCCTATACGTAGCAGAGGAAAGCGAGTGACCTATATGTAGCAGAGGAGAGGGAGAGACCTATATGTAGCAGAGGAGAGCGAGTGACCTATATGTAGCAGAGGAGAGCGAGTGACCTATATGTAGCAGAGGAGAGCGAGTGACCTATATGTAGCAGAGGAGAGCGAGTGACCTATATGTAGCAGAGGAGAGCGAGTGACCTATATGTAGCAGAGGAGAGCGAGTGACCTATATGTAGCAGAGGAGAGCGAGTGACCTATATGTAGCAGAGGAGAGCGAATGACCTATATGTAGCAGAGGAGAGCGAGTGACCTATATGTAGCAGAGGAGAGCGAGTGACCTATATGTAGCAGAGGAGAGCGAGTGACCTATATGTAGCAGAGGAGAGCGAGTGACCTATATGTAGCAGAGGAGAGCGAGTGACCTATATGTAGCAGAGGAGAGCCAGAGACCTATATGTAGCAGAGGAGAGCGAGTGACCTATATGTAGCAGAGGAGAGCGAGTGACCTATATGTAGCAGAGGAGAGCGAGAGACCTATATGTAGCAGAGGAGAGCGAGTGACCTATATGTAGCAGAGGAGAGGGAGAGACCTATATGTAGCAGAAGAGAGCGAGTGACCTATATGTAGCAGAGGAGAGCGAGTGACCTATATGTAGCAGAGGAGAGGGAGAGACCTATATGTAGCAGAGGAGAGCCAGAGACCTATATGTAGCAGAGGAGAGTCAGAGACCTATATGTAGCAGAGGAGAGCGAGTGACCTATATGTAGCAGAGGAGAGCGAGTGACCTATATGTAGCAGAGGAGAGCGAGTGACCTATATGTAGCAGAGGAGAGTGAGTGACCTATATGTAGCAGAGGAGAGCGAGTGACCTATATGTAGCAGAGGAGAGCGAGTGACCTATATGTAGCAGAGGAGAGGGAGAGACCTATATGTAGCAGAGGAGAGCGAGTGACCTATATGTAGCAGAGGAGAGGGAGAGACCTATATGTAGCAGAAGAGAGCGAGTGACCTATATGTAGCAGAGGAGAGGGAGAGACCTATATGTAGCAGAGGAGAGCGAGTGACCTATATGTAGCAGAGGAGAGCGAGTGACCTATATGTAGCAGAGGAGAGCCAGAGACCTATATGTAGCAGAGGAGAGCGAGTGACCTATATGTAGCAGAGGAGAGCGAGTGACCTATATGTAGCAGAGGAGAGCGAGAGACCTATATGTAGCAGAGGAGAGCGAGTGACCTATATGTAGCAGAGGAGAGCGAGTGACCTATATGTAGCAGAGGAGAGGGAGAGACCTATATGTAGCAGAGGAGAGCGAGTGACCTATATGTAGCAGAGGAGAGCGAGTGACCTATATGTAGCAGAGGAGAGCGAGTGACCTATATGTAGCAGAGGAGAGCGAGTGACCTATATGTAGCAGAGGAGAGCGAGTGACCTATATGTAGCAGAGGAGAGCGAGTGACCTATATGTAGCAGAGGAGAGCGAGTGACCTATATGTAGCAGAGGAGAGCGAGTGACCTATATGTAGCAGAGGAGAGGGAGAGACCTATATGTAGCAGAGGAGAGCGAGTGACCTATATGTAGCAGAGGAGAGCGAGTGACCTATATGTAGCAGAGGAGAGCGAGTGACCTATATGTAGCAGAGGAGAGGGAGAGACCTATATGTAGCAGAGGAGAGCGAGTGACCTATATGTAGCAGAGGAGAGCGAGTGACCTATATGTAGCAGAGGAGAGCGAGTGACCTATATGTAGCAGAGGAGAGGGAGAGACCTATATGTAGCAGAGGAGAGCGAGTGACCTATATGTAGCAGAGGAGAGGGAGAGACCTATATGTAGCAGAAGAGAGCGAGTGACCTATATGTAGCAGAGGAGAGGGAGAGACCTATATGTAGCAGAGGAGAGCGAGTGACCTATATGTAGCAGAGGAGAGCGAGTGACCTATATGTAGCAGAGGAGAGCCAGAGACCTATATGTAGCAGAGGAGAGCGAGTGACCTATATGTAGCAGAGGAGAGCGAGTGACCTATATGTAGCAGAGGAGAGCGAGAGACCTATATGTAGCAGAGGAGAGCGAGTGACCTATATGTAGCAGAGGAGAGCGAGTGACCTATATGTAGCAGAGGAGAGGGAGAGACCTATATGTAGCAGAGGAGAGCGAGTGACCTATATGTAGCAGAGGAGAGCGAGTGACCTATATGTAGCAGAGGAGAGCGAGTGACCTATATGTAGCAGAGGAGAGCGAGTGACCTATATGTAGCAGAGGAGAGCGAGTGACCTATATGTAGCAGAGGAGAGCGAGTGACCTATATGTAGCAGAGGAGAGCGAGTGACCTATATGTAGCAGAGGAGAGCGAGTGACCTATATGTAGCAGAGGAGAGGGAGAGACCTATATGTAGCAGAGGAGAGCGAGTGACCTATATGTAGCAGAGGAGAGCGAGTGACCTATATGTAGCAGAGGAGAGCGAGTGACCTATATGTAGCAGAGGAGAGGGAGAGACCTATATGTAGCAGAGGAGAGCGAGTGACCTATATGTAGCAGAGGAGAGGGAGAGACCTATATGTAGCAGAAGAGAGCGAGTGACCTATATGTAGCAGAGGAGAGGGAGAGACCTATATGTAGCAGAGGAGAGCGAGTGACCTATATGTAGCAGAGGAGAGCGAGTGACCTATATGTAGCAGAGGAGAGCCAGAGACCTATATGTAGCAGAGGAGAGCGAGTGACCTATATGTAGCAGAGGAGAGCGAGTGACCTATATGTAGCAGAGGAGAGCGAGAGACCTATATGTAGCAGAGGAGAGCGAGTGACCTATATGTAGCAGAGGAGAGCGAGTGACCTATATGTAGCAGAGGAGAGGGAGAGACCTATATGTAGCAGAGGAGAGCGAGTGACCTATATGTAGCAGAGGAGAGCGAGTGACCTATATGTAGCAGAGGAGAGCGAGTGACCTATATGTAGCAGAGGAGAGCGAGTGACCTATATGTAGCAGAGGAGAGCGAGTGACCTATATGTAGCAGAGGAGAGCGAGTGACCTATATGTAGCAGAGGAGAGCGAGTGACCTATATGTAGCAGAGGAGAGCGAGTGACCTATATGTAGCAGAGGAGAGGGAGAGACCTATATGTAGCAGAGGAGAGCGAGTGACCTATATGTAGCAGAGGAGAGCGAGTGACCTATATGTAGCAGAGGAGAGGGAGAGACCTATATGTAGCAGAGGAGAGCGAGTGACCTATATGTAGCAGAGGAGAGCGAGTGACCTATATGTAGCAGAGGAGAGGGAGAGACCTATATGTAGCAGAGGAGAGCGAGTGACCTATATGTAGCAGAGGAGAGCGAGTGACCTATATGTAGCAGAGGAGAGCGAGTGACCTATATGTAGCAGAGGAGAGCGAGTGACCTATATGTAGCAGAGGAGAGCGAGTGACCTATATGTAGCAGAGGAGAGCGAGTGACCTATATGTAGCAGAGGAGAGCGAGTGACCTATATGTAGCAGAGGAGAGCGAGTGACCTATATGTAGCAGAGGAGAGGGAGAGACCTATATGTAGCAGAGGAGAGCGAGTGACCTATATGTAGCAGAGGAGAGCGAGTGACCTATATGTAGCAGAGGAGAGCGAGTGACCTATATGTAGCAGAGGAGAGGGAGAGACCTATATGTAGCAGAGGAGAGCGAGTGACCTATATGTAGCAGAGGAGAGCGAGTGACCTATATGTAGCAGAGGAGAGCGAGTGACCTATATGTAGCAGAGGAGAGGGAGAGACCTATATGTAGCAGAGGAGAGCGAGTGACCTATATGTAGCAGAGGAGAGGGAGAGACCTATATGTAGCAGAAGAGAGCGAGTGACCTATATGTAGCAGAGGAGAGGGAGAGACCTATATGTAGCAGAGGAGAGCGAGTGACCTATATGTAGCAGAGGAGAGCGAGTGACCTATATGTAGCAGAGGAGAGCGAGTGACCTATATGTAGCAGAGGAGAGCGAGTGACCTATATGTAGCAGAGGAGAGCGAGTGACCTATATGTAGCAGAGGAGAGCGAGAGACCTATATGTAGCAGAGGAGAGCGAGAGACCTATATGTAGCAGAGGAGAGCGAGTGACCTATATGTAGCAGAGGAGAGGGAGAGACCTATATGTAGCAGAGGAGAGCGAGTGACCTATATGTAGCAGAGGAGAGCGAGTGACCTATATGTAGCAGAGGAGAGCGAGTGACCTATATGTAGCAGAGGAGAGCGAGTGACCTATATGTAGCAGAGGAGAGCGAGTGACCTATATGTAGCAGAGGAGAGCGAGTGACCTATATGTAGCAGAGGAGAGCGAGTGACCTATATGTAGCAGAGGAGAGCGAGTGACCTATATGTAGCAGAGGAGAGGGAGAGACCTATATGTAGCAGAGGAGAGCGAGTGACCTATATGTAGCAGAGGAGAGCGAGTGACCTATATGTAGCAGAGGAGAGCGAGTGACCTATATGTAGCAGAGGAGAGCGAGTGACCTATATGTAGCAGAGGAGAGCGAGTGACCTATATGTAGCAGAGGAGAGCGAGTGACCTATATGTAGCAGAGGAGAGCGAGTGACCTATATGTAGCAGAGGAGAGCGAGTGACCTATATGTAGCAGAGGAGAGCGAGTGACCTATATGTAGCAGAGGAGAGCGAGTGACCTATATGTAGCAGAGGAGAGCGAGTGACCTATATGTAGCAGAGGAGAGGGAGAGACCTATATGTAGCAGAGGAGAGCGAGTGACCTATATGTAGCAGAGGAGAGCGAGTGACCTATATGTAGCAGAGGAGAGCGAGTGACCTATATGTAGCAGAGGAGAGCGAGTGACCTATATGTAGCAGAGGAGAGCGAATGACCTATATGTAGCAGAGGAGAGCGAGTGACCTATATGTAGCAGAGGAGAGCGAGTGACCTATATGTAGCAGAGGAGAGCGAGTGACCTATATGTAGCAGAGGAGAGCGAGTGACCTATATGTAGCAGAGGAGAGCGAGTGACCAGAGATAACTCTCAGCCTGTGCTGTGAACAAACAGACACCGGGGATCCCTGGGCAGCCACAGAACGCCGCTGTTTCCTGCTCTCACGAACCCACCCACAGACACGCCCGCCCCACTGGCGGCCTCCCCAATCCACCGCTCGGTGCTAAGCCAGTCCAGGACAGCTTGTCCTGCACTGGCTTAGGTAAGGAAAAATGCCGCCCTCCCTGGGGCCCTGACATAGCGCTACCTGAAGCGGTCGCTTCAGGTCGCCTCATGGGAGGTGCGGCGCTGCCTCAGGGCGCACAAAGCTTCTGCGGACTTGGAGTAATATAGCAATCCTTCAATTTAGAATAAAAATCGCCATCTCTCTGAAGTTAGCAGAAAATGTAACTTTTAATCCATAAGAATAAAAATATACAAACAAGAGAAGAAAAAAAGGAAAATATAAAAAAAGGTTTTTTTTTCCGCTTCCCATTGATTTCAATGGGTTTTTCAAGGCAAAATCTGCATGAAGATTGCTCAGGTCACTTTTTTTTCCCTCTAGCTGAAAAAAATCAGATAGAGGAAAAAACTGCTACTGACTACCATGGAAATGAATGGGAGATGGTTTTCGTGGTGGATACCGCCTCAAAATCAACCTGCAAAACCCCATGTGAACCCTTTCCAGGCTCATGTTTTTCTGTATAATATATGTAATAATCCTATTAATATTATAAATGTGAAAGTTTGTGAGTTTGGATGTTTGTGGGTTTGCATGTTCGGATGTTTGTTAGTCAATCACGCAAAACCCGCTTGACCGATTTGGCTGAAATTTTCTACAAACATAGTTACTACACCCCATTAAACAATAGGCTACTTTTCGTCACAATAGCGCACATACGTTTGTGCCAGGACCCCCACAAAACCCAAACTCACATCACCATCTCTGCAATCTCACACACTTTGGACCATAGAAAGCCACAAAATTCCTATTGCCCTCTGCAGCCTCGCCCCTAACCCCACACAATCACATATACATATACTTTACCACTTTGCCCCTCCCCTTAACGATACTCCAGGAGGCGCTCTTTAACGCTCCGGAGCAGCCATGTTTGCCGACCCCCACCGCTCTGACAATCCGCGACACCGCCCACCCATGTCAATACCCCTAGGAAGTCTAATAAATGCAAAAAAAAAAGTTTAAAAAAAGTAAAAAAAATTGTAAAAACAAAAAAAAAAAGGATTAAAAATTCAAATCACCCCCCCCCCCCTTTCCCTAGAACACATATAAAAGAAGTTAAAAACTGTGAAACACATACATGTTAGGTATCCCCGCGTCCAAAATCGCCTGCTCTACAAAGCTATACAAATATTTTTCCTGTTCGGTAAACGCCGTAGCGGGAAAAATGGTCAAAAGTGCCAAACCACCGTTTTTTCACTGTTTTGATTCTGATAAAAATTTGAATAAAAAGTGATCAAAGCAATAACATTTCCTGAAGATGGTAGAACTAAAAAGTACACCCGGCCCCGCAAAAAAAGACGCCCTATACATCCCCGTACACGGACGTATAAAAAAGTTATGGCTGTCGGAATATGGCGACTTTTCAAAGAAATTTTTTTTAACAGTTTTGGATTTGTTTTTAAGGGGTCAAAATGTAAATAAAACCATATAAATTTGGTATCCCCGGAATCGTAACAAAACACAGAATACAGGGGACATGTCATTTTGGTTGCACAGTGAACGCTGTAAAACCAAAGCCCATAAGAAAGTCGCAGAAATGTATTTTTTCTTCAAATCCACCCCATTCTGAATTTTTTCCCTGCTTCCCAGTACATTATATAGAATAAATAATGGTGGCATCATGAAGAAAAATTTGTCCCGCAAAAATTAAGACCTCATATGACTCTGGGAGCGGAGAAATAAAAAAGTTATGGGGTTTAGAAGGAGGGGAGTCAAAAACGAAAATCAAAAAATGCCATCGGCTGGAAAGGGTTAACTTCAAATACTTCTGTCCCAAAGTCACTATGTAAAGTTTCTCACAACACCGTATATATAGCAGCTCAAATACAAAGTAACTTCAACACAAAAGTCTCATGTATTCTCTGAATTACAGCAAAAACAAGATACAAAGTTACATTTCATATCCCATACCTTATACACAGTACGGAAACCTTACCCACCCCTGTATATACCCACTGCCACAATCACCGCAGACAAAGTCGCGGGTACCAGCTAGTAAGAACATAAAAGAAAGAAGAACTTTATGAAACAATGGCTCAGTAAAGTGGTGGTGACATTACCGCCACTGTCCACTGTTTCCATCGTAAACCCTGGGGACACTGGACAGGGGACGGCTTGCCGGTGGTCAGCTTTATAACCCCTTCATTTGTACGTGCAGGACTTTCTGTCTGTGCAACAAAAAAAAACCTTTCCAGGCGGAGAGGCCGCATATGGACACCGGTGGTCACCTTTACAAATCCATTCAAAACAGTGGGTTTTAAAGCTGACCCCCGGCAAGCCGTCCCCTGTCCAGTGTCCCCGGGGTTTACTATGGAAACCCTGGTGCAGACTGCGGCCGTAGTGTGAATCCAGCCTAAGATAATATATCTGCCCATGTTATGTAATGGTACATAGATGCCGATCTGTATTCTAAGTACTGCTTATACATCATCTTGTAAGCAGATCTGAGTGTACTTGTACTGATATTATATACTGATAATATCCTATGCATATATCTGGCCGTCCATAATAAGAAATGTCTAGAATCTGCATATACTTTATACTGAGTACCAGGGCGTAACTACCGTGGTAGCAGCTGCCACAGGGCCCGGGCCATTAGGGGGCCCGGTGACAGCCGCTACCGCTGCGGGTTTTTTTTTTTTTATAGGCCGATTAATAGGCCGTTACGGGCATATTTACTTTCCGATCCTGGCTGGGCCGGGATCGGTAAGTGACACCGCGGGCCCTACAAATACTATCATTATACTCGGGGGTCTTTGCAGGCCTCCTTCCTAGTTTTCTGACGTCTCTGACGTCACATGAACACGGCCTGCTTCCCGGGTCATGTGACATCCGACGTCATAGAAGAAGGACGGCAGCGGAGAACACAGTGTAGGAGCTGGGAACAGGTAAGAAACAGTGGTTTTTTAATGTTTTTATTCCCCTGGGTCTCCGATTATTATACTCTGGGGTCTGAAAAGACACCAGAGTATAATAATTGTTTATGAGTGTTCACAGTGGGGCATTATACTGTGTACTGGGGCCACTAAGGGACATAATACTGTGTGCAGGGGCCACTACGGGACATAATACTGTGTGCAGGGGCCACTAAGGGACATAATACTGTGTGCAGGGGCCACTATGGGGGATAATACTGTGTGCAGGGGACACTATGGGGGATAATACTGTGTGCAGGGGCCACTATGGGGACATAATACTGTGTGCAGGGGCCACTATGGGGGCATAATACTGTGTGCAGGGGCCACTATGGGGGATAATACTGTGTGCAGGGGCCACTATGGGGGATAATACTGTGTGCAGGGGCCACTATGGGACATAATACTGTGTGCAGGGGCCACTAAGGGACATAATACTGTGTGCAGGGGCCACTAAGGGACATAATACTGTGTGCAGGGGCCACTATGGGACATAATACTGTGTGCAGGGGCCACTATGGGGGATAATACTGTGTGCAGGGGCCACTATGGGGACATAATACTGTGTGCAGGGGCCACTATGGGGGATAATACTGTGTGCAGGGGTCACTAAGGGACATAATACTGTGTGCAGGGGCCACTATGGGGGATAATACTGTGTGCAGGGGCCACTATGGGACATAATACTGTGTGCAGGGGCCACTATGGGGGATAATACTGTGTGCAGGGGCCACTATGGGGACATAATACTGTGTGCAGGGGCCACTATGGGACATATTACTGTGTGCAGGGGCCACTATGGGGGATAATACTGTGTGTAGGGGCCACTATGGGGGATAATACTGTGTGCAGGGGCCACTATGGGACATAATACTGTGTGCAGGGGCCACTATGGGGACATAATACTGTGTGCAGGGGCCACTATGGGGGATAATACTGTGTGCAGGGGTCACTAAGGGACATAATACTGTGTGCAGGGGCCACTATGGGGGATAATACTGTGTGCAGGGCTTAATAAGGGACATAATAGAGTGCGGAGGAGGGGGTCGGTCGAGGTCTTCGGCGTCGGTTGAGGGGGGGGGGGACCATGTCATAAGTTCGCCACGGGGCCCCGCCATTCCTAGTTACGCCACTGCTGAGTACAGACAGCCAGTAACACCGCTATTATTCACAAACTGCAAAATACAAGTAGACAAATGATATGGAAACATTACAAAATTGGGAAGTGAAATTATTATACTTTGTGGTGGCTTCAGACCCCAGACTATAATAAGTGGAGGCCCAGGTTAGGTGTGGAAACATAATAAACAGTTATACTCGCCTTCCTTCACCTCTCCTGGGCACCATGTGCTGCTCCATCCTTGTGGTCCTCTTCTGGCCTCCTGGGTGACATCACACAACCTGGTGACCTGTAATTTGGCCTCAGCAGTCCCATGGGGCACGGCAATGTCATGGCACCATATGACCCATTGCTAAAATTAATAGCCGTTTACTCATAACCATTACAATTATAAATATTTCTCTATATATAAAATAACAACACAAGACACATAAATTCTTTAGTGGAACTTTTGGCCACGGTGTTTATTAAGGTAAATAAAATTAATAACAATAATAAATAATTTATTAAATAAATAATTAATTCATAAATAAATCATTAATAAATAATCAATCAATTAATCCACATACAAAGATGTCCTATCAGCATTAGCTGATAGACTGACCCACAAGGCCATGCCTCACACGGACATGGCCCCCCCAAAAACACCGCAGCCAAGTATCAATAATGTTCTGAAAACCAACATTGAAAATGTCATTGCCTTATCTGACAAATGCACACCATCAAACCTATACAAACCAGCACTGAATCCTTCCAAGTAGATGTGCCTGTAGGAGAAGCCATTAATGCTGGGCAAGAACTTTGCCATTGCTCTGTTCATTCTCTTGTGAATTTTCTCAATTGGAGAAAACAATTGGAATGAATGAAGAAAGGGCCATCACCCGTAGGTCTCTTCTGTAACCAACTTAGCACATTCTGCACTGGACATACCTTATTACCTGTTCCCTGTCGTCCGTACCAGCGGCACAATGTGGGGTATTTCTGCCCCTGTGTGCTGGTAGGACAGGCGGATATTTAATTAGCCAATAAAATGCGTGGCAGGCCCTATAAGAGGGCACAAGAACCTCCCCTCTGCGTGTTTTTTTTCTGCGTGTTTTTTTCTGTCCTGTGTGGACAGAGGACAGGTGGGAGGACTTGTGTCCTCTTACAGGGCTCAGCTGGGCTGAGCATGATGTTTTTTTGTTTAAAGTCACCCTCTTTCCTAGGGGAAGAGGGTGCTGATTAGCCTGCGTTGGCTTACTTAAACCTCTAATCCTCCTCCTCCTCTCCCCCTCCCCTCCCCTCTCCTTCTTACCTTTCCAGCGTCTGTAGGTGAGCGCTGATCTCCAGAGCCGTCCCTTCACCACGCCGCTGAGGTCCGTGGTTGCGGCGGGTCCGTGCGGCAGCCGGAACTATTGTGCACGGCTGCATTCGTGGCGGCCGCATTTTGCCTGCGCTCACTTCCGGTTTTGACCGGAAGTTCGTGGCGCGGCAGCCGCGGCCGGCACTATTTTCTTCCAGGCTCCACTGCTATATTCGGAGCCTAGCGGAGATGGGGGTGAGTGTTCCCCTGGTAAGGGCTTGCTGGGGGAGGGGAGATAAAGATGATCTGATTAACCCCTGTCGGGGGTAAGGACGGGAGCGGTTGGCTCCTCCCATTTCCGTCCGGCCAGGTTAAAGGTCAGGCCGGCCGTGTCACTAGTACCTTCCTGCAGTATCTGGAAGGCTGTGCGTTTCTTGTGCACTTGTGATTTGGGTTTGCTGTTGTTAACCTTATTGGTCTGTCACCTTTACTGATCCGGTCTACTGAACCTGGTAAGATCTACCCTTTTTTTTAACTCATGGTATGATGTTATGGTGACAGTGTTGCATGGTCTATTATCTCTTTTGCAGGATATGTCATCCTCTACTACCCCCCCTGGGGATGGTAGGAGGAAAACCTCTTCCAAGAGGAAACATCTTTCCTGTTTCAATTGCGACACACCGCTCCCTGATGGTAGGTAGCGGCTTAAGGGGTTGTTCCCTTTGATCAGTGGCGTAACTAGGAATGGCGGGGCCCCGTGGTGAACTTTTGACATGGGGCCCCCCCTCCCCAAACCGATGCCGAAGACCTCGACTGACCTCCTCCTCCGCACTCTATTACATACCTCCCAACCGTCCCGATTTCCGCGGGACAGTCACGATTTGGGTGACATGTCCCGCGGTCCCGGTTGGAGGGAGGTATGTCCCGATTTCAACTCAGATCTGCGTCCAGAGGACGCAGATCTGAGTTGAACACATATGCGACTGAAGCAAGGAGCTGACACAGGTCAGCTCCTCGCTTCGCAGCTGCGCGCCTCTCTCGCTGACACATGCGGCTGAAGGAAGGAGCTGACACAGGTCAGCTCCTCGCTTCGCCGCTGCGTGTCTCTCTCGCTGACACATATGCGGCTGAAGCGAGGAGCTGACCTGTGTCAGCTCCTCGCTTCGCCGCTGCCGCTGCTACTGGCTTGTAGACGCGATGTGACACATCGATGTGTCACATCGCGTCTGCAAACCAGGAGCCGGCGGCAGCGGCGAAGCGAGGAGCTGACCTGTGTCAGCTCCTTCCTTCAGCCGCATGTGTCAGCGAGAGAGGCGCGCAGAGAGCGGCGAGGGAGCGGAGGAGAAGGTAAGTTTAATGTGGAGGTGGAACGTGAATCTGGGGGCAGATGAAGGAGGGGACGGAATGACACTGGGGGCAGAGATGGGGGGATATGACACTGGGGGCAGAGATGTGGAGACATGAATCTGGGGGCAGAGATGGGGGACATGAATCTGGGGGCAGAGATGGGGGACATGAATCTGGGGGCAGAGATGGGGGACATGAATCTGGGGGAAGAGATGGGGGACATGAATCTGGGGGCAGAGGTGGAGGGGGGACATGAATCTGGGGGCAGAGGTGGAGGGGGGGACATGAATCTGGGGGCAGAGATGGAGGGGGGACATGAATCTGGGGGCAGAGATGGAGGGGGGACATGAATCTGGGGGCAGAGATGGAGGGGGGACATGAATCTGGGGGCAGAGATGGAGGGGGACATGAATCTGGGGGCAGAGATGGAGGGGGGACATGAATCTGGGGGCAGAGATGGGGACATGAATCTGGGGGCAGAGATGGGGACATGAATCTGGGGGCAGAGATGGGGGACATGAATCTGGGGGCAGAGATGGAGGGGGGACATGAATCTGGGGGCAGAGATGGGGACATGAATCTGGGGGCAGAGATGGGGACATGAATCTGGGGGCAGAGATGGGGGACATGAATCTGGGGGCAGAGATGGAGGGGACATGAAACTGGGGGCAGAGATGGAGGGGACATGAAACTGGGGGCAGAGATGTGGGGACATGAATCTGGGGGCAGAGATGGAAGGGGGACATGAAACTGGGGGCAGATGAAGGGTGTATATGAAACTGGGGGGAGAGATAGAGGGGGGACATATAATTTACAGGTGACTGTCGGAGGATTATACTGTGTGCGGGCACATGAAAAATTAACGAGCGGGCGGAGTCAACACAAAAGTGGGCGGGGCTAAATTTGCCGCGGCGCGCTATGCGCACCGCACATTTTGTCCCTCTTTCGGTTCTTCAAAAGTTGGGAGGTATGCTCTATTATGTCCCTTAGTAAGCCCTGCACACAGTATTATGTCCATTAGTGGCCCCTGCACACAGTATTATCCCCAATAGTGTCCCCTGCACACACAGTATTAACCCCTATAGTGTCCAATACACACAATATTATTAACCCCTATAGTGTCCAATGCACACACAGTATTAACCCCTATAGTGTCCAATGCACACAGTATTAACCCCTATAGTGTCCCCTGCACACACAGTATTAACCCCTATAGTGTCCCCTGCACACACAGTATTAACCCCTATAGTGTCCCCATATGTCCCACTGTGGACACCTATAAACATTTATTATACTCTGGGGTCTGAAAAGACCCCAGAGTATAATAATCGGAGACCCGGGGGATTAAAACCATTAAAAGAACAGAGACAGTTGCTTACCTGTTCCTGCCGGCTGCCGCTATTGTCCAGCTTTAATGACGTCAGACGTCACATGACCCGGGAAGCTGGCCTGGGTCATGTGACGTCAGAGACGTCAGACACGAATGTCGGAGGCCTGGCAGGATCGTGGAGAGGTAAGTAACACTGTTTTTTATGTTCCCTTACCTCTCCGGTCCGCCGGTCATTATACTCGGGGGTCTGCAAAGACCCCCGAGTATAATGATAGCCTCTGTGGGCCTCGCGGTGTCACTTGCCGATCCCGGCCCAGCCAGGATCGGCAAGTGAATAGGGCCCGTAACGGACTTAAAAAAAAAAAAAAAACGCAGCGGTAGCGGCTGTCACCGGTCCCCCTAATGGCCCGGGCCGTGTGGCAGCTGCTACTGCTGCTACCACGGTAGTTACGCCCCTGCCTTTGATGTACTGTGGTCCTATAACTTGCCTATTATTTTTAGGCTACGAGTGGGCCCGTTGTTGCGGGTGCAGAGGCCCTCCACCTGTGGAGCCCTCTCCCAGAGATATGATGGCATGGGTCAAGGAGATGGTGAGTTTGGGCATCGCTTGGGTAATTAGTTCTTCCCTTGCTTGTACTCTCCTTTTGTTTTGCAGGATGATTCCCTCAAAGGGATCCATTCCACCTTGTCTCAGCTCACCAAGAGACCATGCCCTGAGACCGTTCCTCGTCCCTCCCCCCTTTGGAACATCTGCGGGTGGCAGAGGAGGATTCCTCTGAGGACGACTCAGTGATTTCCGGCAGACCTGTGTTCCATTATGAACAAACGGGCAGGCTGCTGAAGTCCATCCGGTCTACAGTGGGCCAAGATGTTGACGGGGAAGCCTCCACGTCTGCCTCTGGGGGACATATTGCCTTCCATGCGGACGCCACGCTGTCCGACCTTATGGCGCAGCAGTGGAAACAGCCAGAAAAAGGACATTCGCTTTCCAGGATTTTCAAGACTCTGTTTCCTGTTGACACTGCCCAGTGGGATTCCTGGGGGCCTACCCCGACGGTGGATTTGGCCATAGCCAAGCTTTCCCGCAGAACCCTGGTGCCCTTAGAAGAGGGTTCAAATCTTCAAGACCCTCTGGATCGAAGGGTGGACTCCGTTCTAAAAAAGATCTACTCCGCTTCTTCTGCACAAGCCTCTGTAGCCATAGCCTCCTCCATGGTTGGCGACTTTCTGCGCAACCGTTTAGCCGCCTTGGAGCGGGATATAGACGCAGGCGTGGATAGAGATGAAATTCTGACCTCTATGAAGAGAGTTCATAGGGCTGCAGATTATCTGGCGGAAGCTTCCCACCATCAATTGAAGATCTCCGCCAAATCTATGGCGTTGTCTACCGCTGCCCGTAGATCCCTGTGGCTAAAGCCTTGGCGTGCAGATTTTGCATCTAAGGCAGCTCTCTGCGCTCTCCCTTTTGAGCCGGGAAGAGTGTTTGGCCAAAGTTTGGATGCCATTATGGAGGGATTAGCTGAAGGTAGGGGAAAGTCCCTACCTCAAGCATCCAGGGGCAGACGTGCTCCCTCTAGAGGCAGAGGTTCTTCCTCTAATTATAGACGCCCAGCTCAGCAACAGCATTCTAGATACCACCCTAGGGGAGCCGGACGTGGCGCTTCCAAGGAGGACACCAAGAAGAAGCCTGAGTTTTGACGTGGGACAGCTACCTGTGGCCCCCCTTCCTGTGGGAGGACGTCTTTCCTCCTTTTCCAGAGTATGGTTCACCCATATCCAAGACCCATGGGTGCTGAAGATCATACAGCACGGGTATCACATCGATTTTCATCTTCCACCTCCAGATCGGTTCGTTTCCACCCGAATTCTTCCACCTTCTCAGCAGACCAGTCTGGAAGCCTCGGTCGCCGACTATGTTACTAAGGGCGCCCTGGAGAAGGTATCAGCCTCAGACCACGGTCTTGGAGTTTACTCCCCCGTCTTTCTGGTCCCCAAGGTCACCGGGGGCTGGAGGATGATAATAGATCTGAGGTACCTCAATCGGTTTATCAGGAAGAGGTCATTTCGAATGGAGACCGTGGATTCCGTGGCTGTGTTTCTTCAGCCAGGAGAGGTGATGGTTACCCTCGATTTGAAGGACACCTATCTACATGTCCCCATTGCTCATTTCCACAGGAAGTTCCTCAGGATTGCCATCGCTATGGCCGGCCACAGGGAGCACTATCAATTCACAGCTCTGCCATTCGGCATCACATCCGCCCCACTGGTATTCACCAAGGTGATCGCTCCGGTCGTCGCAGCCCTCAGACTTCAGGGTCTTTTCATCGTCCCTTATCTAGACGACTGGCTACTGAAAGCTCAGTCTCCTGCTGCTCTCCTCCAGCAGCTCAACCTTGCCATCAACTTCCTACAGGAGTTAGGATGGATTATCAATTGGGAGAAGTCCGAAATCGTTCCATCCACCCGAAGAAAATTCCTCGGATTTATAGTGGATTCAGAAGTGATGCAGATCTTCCTCTCCAGTCCAAGGAAGGAAAGAATCCAAGCCAGTGCACGATTGCTTTTGCGCACTCGGCAGGTAACCATCCGGAACGCCATGAGAGTCCTGGGCCTGATGTCATCCTCGGCCAGGGCGGTCCCTTGGGCTTTATGGCATTTGCGTCCCCTGCAGATGGAAGTGTTGAGAACCTGGAACAGGTCTCCACGGGGATTGCACAAGAAGATCTGCCTTTCTCCTGCTACCCGTCTTTCCCTCAGATGGTGGATACAGCTGAAAGACGGAAGGTCCACAGTCCCGACAGTGTGGATCCTGTTGACAACAGATGCATCCTAGTGGGGATGGGGAGCCCATTGTCAAGACAAAACTGTACAAGGACGATGGAGATGTCCGGAGCTGGGGTCATCCAATCTCAAGGAACTCAGAGCAGTGTACCTGGCCCTAGTACACTTTGCCCCAGAATTGAAAGGCAAGTCTGTCAAGATCCGGTCAGACAATACAATGGTGGTAGTCTATATAAACACACAAGGGGGCACCAGGTCACCAGCCTTGCTGAGAGAGACAAATCTCATATTTGCCTGGGCAGAGAAGAATCTGGTCCAGTTATCCGCTGTTCACATAAAGGGCTCCCTGAACATAGTAGCGGAACAGCAGAGTCGGGGTATTACCGTATCAGGAGAATGGTCTCTCAATCCAGACGTATTTCAATAGATCGTCCAGAGATGGGGTCTCCCGGAGGTCGATCTTATGGCTACCCGACTCAACGCCAAGGTGGGGACCTTCTGCTCTCTGTACCAGGAGGACAATCCCTTGGCGGTGGATGCCCTGTCCATCTCATGGAGGTTCAGGCTGTTTTACATATTCCCTCCAATTCCAATCATACCGAAGGTATTGATAAAAATAAGACAGGACCAAGCCTCGGGAATAGCCATAATCCCGTTCTGGCCAAAAAGGGCTTGGCTTGCTCAGCTCATACAAATGAGTCAGGGCATATATTGGAGGCTTCCCCCACTCCCAGACCTGGTAACCCAAGGAGAGCTGAGATGCCAGGATCTGAGGAGACTCAACCTGACAGCCTGGAGGTTGACCAGTCCCTATTGAGGAATAGAGGACTGTCACAAGCCGTCTTGAAGACCATCCAGCGCCAGAGCAGATTCGACTAACAGGAACTACCGTCGAATAGGTAACATCTTTAATGCCTGGTGTCTGCAGCATCAAGTGGACTCCACCGATCCCCCTATGGAGGCGATCCTGGACTTCCTTCAAGACGGACTAGACAGAGGTCTTGCTGCGGCCACACTCAAGATACACGTAGCGGCCCTGTCCGCCTATCTGGGGAGGCGTTCGTCTCAGGATTCCTTAGTGAGCACCTTTATTAAAGGGACAACTAGGCTGAGACCGGTGGTAAACACCCCTGTCCACCAATGGGACCTTATTCCGGTCCTGAACGCCCTATGTGGCCAGCCATTTGAACCTCTGGAAGAGGTCTCCCTCAAGTCACTAACCGGCAAAATGGCACTGCTATTGGCAGTCACAACTGCCAAACGCGTTAGTTAACTACAAGCTTTGTCCGCTGAGGAGCCATATACCACCTTTTTCTCTGACCATGTACAGCTTAGGTTCCTCCTTGGGTTTCGTCCCAAGGTACCATCTGCTGTAAACAGGAACCAACTGATTTCCCTTCCAGTATTTTTTCCTTTCCCTTCTTTTGCTGAAGAAGAAAGATGGCACAAGCTGGATGTGGTCAGATGCCTGCAGATCTACTTGCAGTGCACTCACCCTTTTAGGCGGACTGAAAACCTGTTGGTCAGCTACACGGGGAAAAACAAGGGCGCCAAAGCTACAATATCCCGGTGGGTTACCGAGACTATTAGAGTCGCCTATACCGCCCAAGGGCTGTCGGCTCCATCTTTCCTTCATGTCCATTCAACCAGGGCAGTGTCCACTTCACGGGCAGAAAGAAGTGTTTTGTCTGTGGCCCAAATATGCGCAGCTGCCTCTTGGGCATCTGAATCCACCTTCATTCGGCATTACCGCCTGAAGGACCAAGTGGCAGATTCCACTGCCTTTGCCCAGACCGTTTTAAGTTCGGTCATGGGTTAGTCCCACCCATCTTGGGGACCTGCTTGCTATATCCCCACATTGTGCTGCTGTTGGGGACGACAGGGAACAAGTGATTATGAAGATAATCTTGTTTCCCTTAGTCCTAACAGCGGCACAAGATTTCCCACCCTGGGAATCATATCTTATGTATAAAACTGTATATAAATGTTATGGAGGTACCGTATTTTTCGGACTATAAGACACACTGGACTATAAGACTCACCTAGGTTTTAGAGGAGGAAAATAGGGAAAAAAAATTTTGATGCAAAAACTGGTAAAATATTTAATGTATGGGAGTTGTAGTTTTGCAACAGCTGCAAGGCCACATTGACAGGTGACCCTGCAGCTGTACGGGGATGCATAGAGTGTTTTTTTTTTGCGGGTCCAGATGTACTTTTTAGTTATACCATTTTGGGGAATATCTATTGCTTAGATCACCTTTTATTGAAAAAAAACCCGGTGGTTTATGATATATGATTTTCTACTTTTATATATATATATTCTAGGGACAGGAGGTGATTTAGAACTTTTATTTATTTCATATTTTTATTATATATTTTTAAAGCTTTTTTTTTTTTTTTTACTATTTTATTCCCCCCCCCCCCCGGGGCTTGAACCTGCGGTCGCTTGATTGCAAGTCCCATAGACGGCAATACAACTGTATTGCCGTCTATGGGACATTCTGTCTATTAGTATTACGGCTGGTCATAGACCCAGCCGCAATACTAATACAGCAGTGACAGGCCTGGGAGCCTCATTACGCTCCCGACTGTCACCCGAACAGGTCGGCTCCTGCGATATCGCCGCACAGGAGCCGGCCTGCAACTTTACAGAAAACAAAACATCGGAACAGCAGGACCAGAGTGCGCTGGAAGGCAATGGAGCACCGGGGACAGGAAGTATGGAGCACCGGGGACAGGTAAGTATGGAGCACGGGGGACAGGTGAGTATGGATCACCGGGGACAGGTAAGTATGGAGCACCGGGGACAGGTAAGTATGGAACACTGGGGACAGGTAAGTATGGAGCATCGGGGACAGGTAAGTATGGAGCACCGGGGACAGGTAAGTATGCAGCACCGGGGACAGGTAAGTATGGAGCACTGGGGACAGGTAAGTATGGAGCATCGGGAACAGGTAAGTATGGAGCACCGGGGACAGGTAAGTATGGAGCATCGGGAACAGGTAAGTATGGAGCACCGGGGACAGGTAAGTATGGAGCATCAGGGACAGTTAAGTATGGAGCCCTGGGGACAGGTAAGTATGGATCACCAGGGACAGGTAAGTATGGAGCATCGGGGACAGGTAAGTATGGAGCCCCGGGGACAGGAAAGTATGGAGCATCAGGGACAGGTAAGTATGGAGCACAGGGGACAGGTAAGTATGGAGCACCAGGGACAGGTAAGTATGGAGCACCAGGGACAGGTAAGTATGGAGCACCGGGGACAGGTAAGTATGGAGCCCCGGGGACAGGTAAGTATGGAGCATCAGGGACAGGTAAGTATGGAGCACAGGGGACAGGTAAGTATAGATCACCGGGGACAGGTAAGTATGGAGCACATGGGACAGGTAAGTATGGAGCATTGGGCACAGGTAAGTATGGAGCACCAGGGACAGGTAAGTATGGAGCACCGGGGACAGGTAAGTATGGAGCTCCGGGGACAGGTAAGTATGGAGCATCGGGGACAGGTAAGTATGGAGCCCCGGGGACAGGTAAGTATAGAGAATCGGGGACAGGTAAGTATGGAGCACTGGGGACAGGTAAGTATGGAGCACCGGGGACAGGTAAGTATGGAGCACCGGGGACAGGTAAGTATGGAGCACCGGGGACAGGTCAGTATGGAGCACCGGGGACAGGTAAGTATGGAGCACCGGGGACAGGTAAGTATGGAGCATCGGGGACAGGTAAGTATGGAGCCCCGGGGACATGTAAGTATAGAGAATCGGGGACAGGTAAGTATGGAGCACTGGGGACAGGTAAGTATGGAGCACCGGGGACAGGTCAGTATGGAGCACCGGGGACAGGTCAGTATGGAGCACCGGGGACAGGTAAGTATGGAGCACCGGGGACAGGTAAGTATGGAGCATCGGGGACAGGTAAGTATGGAGCCCCAGGGACAGGTAAGTATAGAGAATCGGGGACAGGTAAGTATGGAGCACTGGGGACAGGTAAGTATGAGTTTTTCATCTCCCCTGGCATTTTTTTTTTTTTTTTATGTATCCTGGACAACCTCTTTAAGAACTATTGCTGCCTGTCCTGACCTTGGCTTGTCCTTTGACCAAGTCTCTGTCTGTCCCTTTGATGTCAGATATAGAGACTTCTTCAAGAGGCAGCGACCTGGTGGTTTCTCTGGAGATCTTTTTAAATAACTGGTTGTCAGGGGGCGCAGGTGTCGTACCCCCACAATCTTCAATGGATGACCTATCTTAAGGATAAGTTATCAATTGATAAACCTGAAAACCCTTTAAGTGAAAGCATCAGCAGTTGTGCTGCGGAAAGAACACGTAACTTTTATTTGTTGCAGATTTTGTTGCGTTTTTTTGAGCCAAAGTCAGGAGTGGATTGAGCAAAAGATACATAAATATTTCTCTTCCTATTTGTAGCCATTCCTGGCTTTGGCTCAGAAAATTGCAACAAAATCTGCAACAAAGAAAGCTGTGTTTCCGCAAAGTGGGGCTTTACCCTTAAGGTTTGATTTTCAATGGCTGAAATGGCCATAAATGAAACTTGTCTTTATTCTTAAATGAAGCAGTGACTGAGCCGCAGCCCATTACAGATGGCAGAACAAGTGCAGAATAAATGGTGGGAAATGTATATAATAATAATTGTTCTGGTATATAATAATAATTGTTCTCATATATAATAATAATTGTTCTCGTATATAATAATAATTGTTCTCGTATATAATAATAATTGTCTTCATATATAATAATAATTGTTCTCATATATAATAATAATTGTTCTCATATATAATAATAATTGTCCTCATATATAATAATAATTGTTCTCATATATAATAATAATAATTGTTCTGGTATATAATAATAATTGTTCTCCTATATAATAATAATTGTTCTGGTATATAATAATAATTGTTCTTGTATATAATAATAATTGTTCTGGTATATAATAATAATTGTTCTTGTATATAATAATAATTGTTCTCGTATATAATAATAATTGTTCTCTTATATAATAATAATTGTTCTGGTATATAATAATAATTGTTCTCGTATATAATAATAATTGTTCTTGTATATAATAATAATTGTTCTCGTATATAATAATAATTGTTCTCGTATATAATAATAATTGCTCCTTTCAACAAACACAAATTCTATTGATCACCGCACTTTATTATCAGTAGAATAGATCGCGGCAGCCATCTTTAGAGACGTAACCGACCATCACACTAGTCTTCACCATGACTCTCCAAATAATGGACAAGAGTTTCTTTACAAAGGCGTCTGGAGGGCTGTCTATTCCTTAGATGCATCTTGGTGACCCTTCTGGATTTCGGGAGGACATGGGAATGTAAAGTGATGGCCACAGATGACAGGTGACATCCTTCAGTGAGGGCGGTGGATCTTATACGCTCCTTCTATAGATTCTCCAGGACCAGCTTTATGTCCTTGCTCTGGGATCTTCCATTTCCCCACAGGGGACGCTTCCTCCAGCCGATGCTTTACATTGGCTCTAATTCTGAAAAACAGATGAAATATCTCATTAGTCTTGATGGACGGCAGCTACTCGGCGAGCCGACCTATCCCTACATCTGAGAATGCCGCAACTATTAGAATATACGGAACAGTATTTATCCCATACGCTGATACACATTCATACCTCAGGTGTAATATTATTTTTTGCCTCCCAAACATTTTAATAAAAAGTGATCAAAACGTCTCACATTTCCCTAAATGGTATCAATAAAAACTACAATTAGCTCAGCAAAAAAACCCCTCAAACCTTATGACGCTCCATAGCGAGAAAAATAATAATAAAAAAGCTATGCAAATTTATTTATTTTTGCAGTTTTAATTGTTTTTAATATTGAAATAACAAAAACTTTACACATTTGTCAGTATCACACATGGCCACAGGTTTTCTGTGGTATTACACAGGGTCGGACTGGGATGTCTAGGGCCCACCAGTGGAATTGTTTCTAGGGGCCCACCGCCAGGACCCTGCAGATCAGCTGTACCGAGACAGGGCGGTTAAAGGTAATAACATGTTGGGAGCCATGCTACTCACGCACTATACCATGCGCACTACATATACCTACTGCTACAGCCTGTATGGCAAGTGAACAGCATGGCTCCTAGAAATGTTACCATTACCCGTAGCTGAAGTGTCCTGGAAAAGCTGATCTGCAGAGGTCCTGGCTGTTGTATCATCGCAGATGTAATATTGATGGCCTATCCTAAGGACAGACCATTAATATTAGAAAGCTGGATACATCCTTTAAAGTGGTTGTCCAGGAATTGGAGCAACTCATGTGGTGGGAGGGAGGTGTAAAATAAAAAAAACAAATAAATAAAAAAAGAATACTCATCTGTCCTTAGCGGTTAAACGGTTTTGCGGCGGAGAGCATAAAACGCACACCGCCGCACCCGGTCTGACAGCTTTCTGTCTTCTACATGCAGAAGACGGAAAGCTGAGAACGGACTGCCGAACGCTAGTGCGAACCTAGCGTCAGCCTAAAGCCCCATGTAGCAAGACAAAGCAAAAAGCGCTGCGGGAAAAACCCCGGCGGCAACACATCAGTTTTTCCTGCAGCGCTTATTGCAGAAACTCCGCAGAGGTTTCCTCTGAGGACTTTGTTTCCTTTAGGGTAAGTTCACGCAGGGATTTTTGGTCAGGAGGCCGTATCTGCCTCAAAATCCTGACCAAAAAGATGGCTCCCATTGAAATCAATGGGAGCCGGTCAGTTCTTTTTTTTCCGGGAGCCGGTTTGTTCCAACTCCCAGAAAAAGAAGCGTGGTGCTCATTCTTCAGGTCGTTTCGCCTCGCGATTCAGCCTGAAGACACTCCCTCCTCCCATCTAGGCCCATTTATTGGGCCTAATCTGGAGCAGAGTGCGTGACTGGAGGCCGGTGCATCCAGTCGCGGCTACCCGATTTTTGGTCCGGAACCTGAGGCGGCCTCTGCTTCAGGTTCCGGACCAAAAAACCCCGTGTGAACTTAGCCTTATACCTATAGTGAAACTGCAGGTGTTTCTGTAGATATAAGTGACATGCTGCAATTTCCAAAACCACAACAGTTTTGGAAATTGCAGTGTGTCCGCCGTGTGTGTTTTTCTGCAATGTGTGGATGGGATTGCACTCACTATATACCTACACACTCAGGCCTGGTTCACATCTGCGTTCAGTAATCCATTCGGGGAGTCCGCATGGGGACCCTCCCAAACAGACTACCGAACGCATTAGCAAGTGGTATGCAGTGAAAGCACACATAGACTATAATGGGGTCCATGTGCTTTCCGTGCGGTGTCTGCATACAACATGCGGACAGAAAAGTACTTTACAATCTACTTTCTTGTCCACATGACTCATGCGGACACCGCGTGGAAAGCACACGGACCCCATTATAGTCTATGCGGTCCGCGTACTTTCACTGCACACCGCTTGCTAATGCGTTTGGTAATCCGTTCGGGGGGAAGGGGGAGGGGGTTCCCATGCAGACTCCCCAAACAGATCACCGAACGCAGATGTGAACCAGGCCTTAAACATATACCATATATACACACACATATACAATACAATATACACATACAATACTATAGCACATATACATTTATATACATTCATATACCATATAAGTCATATATATACTTGTATGAATATTATATATACACACACACATATATACATACACATTATTATAGCATACAGTATATACTCACACATACCTGTATACAAACATACAGTACTCACACAGTATACAAGACACATACTTTACACAAATGTACACATATATACATATTAAACATACAGATTTTACAAAGAGTTTACTCACCTATTCCAGCAGCAGTCGGCTCCCTGTCCTCCCCACACGCTGCGATGTAACAGGACTCAGTGTGAGGAGGAGGGGGGAGGGGGAGGAAGTGCGTGCGTGCGTGCGTGCAGCAGGGGAGACCTCACAGGACAGCAGCTGCAGGTAAGTGAAGGGAGAAGCCATTAGCTGATGCTGAAGAAAGACACCTTGTCCTCCGATGTGTACTTCTTCAGCATCAGCTAATGGGAGCCCCTGTGTGTGGAGGCAGATGCATTGGCCAGGTGCCCGGTTGGGGCCCCTGGCCATCCCGATCGGGCCCCGACCAATGCATCTGCATTGGTAAAAATCAAAACTTTAAGTCAGGGCTCGGGGGCCCACCGGGGGATTCCCCGGTACACCGGTGGGCCAGTGCGAGCCTGGTATTACAGCTCGGCTGCATACACTTCAGTTGAGCTAAAGTGCAGTACCACAGAGAACCTATGAATAAGTGTGGCGCTGTTTTCCAAAGAAAGCAGATTTGTTATTCTATGTCCGTATGCCAAGTCATCAAACATGACATCCACTGGAGATATTACACAACTACAAGTACTGAGAAGATGGCTCCATTCTAGTTATAGTACTGTACCAGAGATGCCACCTTCTGGGCTGGAGAATGGTCCTTTAGTCCTTCCTCAGGCTAAATTGCAGTCCATGAAGTGTAGTGCCTGGATGGCTGATGTTGCTGTTCCATGTTCTTGTCATCTGTAGACACAACCCAAGGCTGACCTACCACCATAGGTAAACCCAGCGTTACACGTGGAATAATATAACAGTAGCATAACCTAATCTACCCCATAAGGAAAGTGAGTGCCCAGATAGCTTACGTGGCTCCGTGGACAGCGCCATAAGACGGAACCTATAAAAGGCCAAACTAACGTATCCCCCATGTATTGTCCCAACTGCCTTGTCCCTTGTCCTGTCCCAACTAATAAAGCTCCTAGACCTGATCCTTCTCATCTTCTACATCGTCTTTTGGTATCTCCACCGGCCAACTCCTGGACCCTGTCGTTGGCATCTTCTGTTTCTACCTCTGGTCACAACTCCAAGTGTCGCCTGTTCCATCCAAGGACTTCTCTTCTGGTCACTGCTCCTGGTGATCTTCTTCTTCCATTTGAGGTCTGCTTTGGCTGCTCCTCCTGGGTCAAATACAACTTTAATACTTCCATTGTGACAAATCCAGCAGTGCCATTCCCATGTTCCCAAGCCTGACTCTACCACTACTATATGACCAAATCCAGCTCTGCTACATGTATTGTGACCGTCATATTGTACATCACATCCAGTCACTGCTTCACACTCCGACAAACTCAGCTCAACCATAGACAACGCCAAACTCACCTCTGCTATACAGAGTTACTTATCTGGTGTCTTCTCTGACCTTGTCCATATCCCAATCCCGGCTGAGCTCACTGCCATAGCAAATACTGGAAATAGATAAGACCACTTACCCATATACTATAGGGCCAAGGTCTGTGGCCATGCCTGCACCTTTTATGCTTCCTCCGTTGTGAGATCTGGTCCAAACATGGCGGCTTATCACGGGTCATGTGACCTGACGTGCCCATCAGTGGCCTCAATAGAAATACCGTATGCGCATGTGTAGTGCTCTGCGTATTGTATCTCTGTGGAGGCGACTGAATGCGGTCTGTGATATAAGCCATCCAATGAGTCCATGTTACAGTCCCCGGAGGGGATGAGGGATAGAAAAAGCTCAAAAAGAGTAAAAAAACCT
The DNA here is from genome assembly GCF_031893055.1 of Leptodactylus fuscus. Lineage (NCBI taxonomy): Eukaryota > Metazoa > Chordata > Amphibia > Anura > Leptodactylidae > Leptodactylus > Leptodactylus fuscus. The sequence continues at coordinate 81,589,879 of NC_134274.1, read as the reverse complement.
TTTGATAAAATATATAAAAACATAAAAATTCTAATCACTGCCGTAGTTCACATATCAAATAAGTAACCATTGACTTTGTGAACGGAAAAGTAAAAAAAGCTGTAAATTTTGGAAAGTCGGGAATAAAAACCAAAAATGGCAAAAAGGAAAAATGCCGAATCCTCAAGAGGTTAATGTAAAAAGTAAGAAGTTCTGTGTCTCAGAGTGGGATGGTAAGAAAACAAAAGTAAACAAAAAATATTGCTGACCTTTTTGGTCCTCACTCGGGCACCTTTTATTAGGTCTCTTTTGGGCACCATCTTTGGTCCTCACTCGGGCACCTTTTTGGTCCTCACTCAGGCACCATTTATGTGGTACTCAATCGGGCATCATTTCTCTGGTCCTTAATCGGGCACCTTTTATTAGGCCTCTTTTAGGCACCATCGCTGGTCCTCAGTCGGGCACCATTTATGTGGTACTCAATCAGGCATCATTTTTTTGGTCCTCACTCAGGCACCGTTTTCGGTCCTCACTCGGGCACCTTTTATTAGGCCTCTTTTGGGCACCATCTTTGGTCCTCACTCGGGCACCTTTTTGGTCCTCACTCGGGCACCATTTATGTGGTACTCAATCGGGCATCATTTTTCTGGTCCTCACTCGGGCACCGTTTTCGGTCCTCACTCAGGCACCTTTTATTAGGCCTCTTTTGAGCACCATCTTTGGTCCTCACTCGGGCACCTTTTTGGTCCTCACTCGGGCACCATTTATGTGGTACTCAAATGGGCATATTTTATCTGGTCCTCACTCGGGCACCGTATTCGGTCCTCACTCAGGCACCTTTTATTAGGCCTCTTTTGGGCACCATCTTTGGTCCTCACTCGGGCACCTTTTTGGTCCTCACTCGGGCACCATTTATGTGGTACTCAATTGGGCATCATTTCTCTGGTCCTCACTCGGGCACCTTTTTGGTTGTCACTCAGGCACCATTTATGTGGTACTCAGTCAGGCATCATTTCTCTGGTCCTCACTCGGGCACCGTTTTCGGTCCTCACTCGGGCACCTTTTATTAGGCCTCTTTTGGGCACCATCTTTGGTCCTCACTCGGGCACCTTTTTGGTCCTCACTCGGGCACCATTTATGTGGTACTCAATTGGGCATCATTTCTCTGGTTCTCACTCGGGTACCGTTTTCGGTCCTCACTCGGGCACCTTTTATTAGGCCTATTTTGGGCACCATCTTTGGTCCTCACTAGGGCACCTTTTTGGTCCTCACTCGGGCACCATTTATGTGGTACTCAATTGGGCATCATTTCTCTGGTCCTCACTCGGGCACCGTTTTCGGTCCTCACTCGGGCACCTTTTATTAGGCCTCTTCTGGGCACCATCTTTGTTCCTCACTCAGGCACCTTTTTGGTACTCACTTGGGCACTATTTATGTGATACTCAATCGGGCATCATTTCTCTGGTCCTCACTTTTGCACCGTTTTCGGTCCTCCCTCGGGCACCTTTTATTAGGCCTCTTTTGAGCACCATCTTTGGTCCTCACTCGGGCACCTTTTTGGTCCTCACTCGGGCACCATTTATGTGGTACTCAATCGGGCATCATTTCTCTGGTCCTCACTCGGGCACCGTTCTCGGTCCTCACTCAGGCACCTTTTATTAGGCCTCTTTTGGGCACCATCTTTGGTCCTCACTCGGGCACCTTTTTGGTCCTCACTCAGGCACCATTTATGTGGTACTCAATTGGGCATCATTTCTCTGGTTCTCACTCGGGTACCGTTTTCGGTCCTCACTCGGGCACCTTTTATTAGGCCTATTTTGGGCACCATCTTTGGTCCTCACTCGGGCACCTTTTTGGTCCTCACTCGGGCACCATTTATGTGGTACTCAATCGGGCATCATTTATCTGGTCCTCACTCGGGCACCGTTTTCGGTCCTCACTCGGGCACCTTTTATTAGGCCTCTTTTGGGCACCATCTTTGGTCCTCACTCGGGCACCTTTTTGGTCCTCACTCGGGCACCATTTATGTGGTACTCAATTGGGCATCATTTCTCTGGTCCTCAATCGGGCACCTTTTATTAGGCCTCTTTTGGGCACCATCTTTGGTCCTCACTCGGGCACCTTTTTGGTCCTCACTCGAGCACCATTTATGTGGTACTCAATCGGGCATCATTTCTCTGGTCCTCACTCTTGCACCGTTTTCGGTCCTCACTCGGGCACCTTTTGTTAGGCCTCTTTTGAGCACCATCTTTGGTCCTCACTCGGGCACCTTTTTGGTCCTCACTCGGGCACCATTTATGTGGTACTTAATCGGGCATCATTTCTGGGGTCCTCACTCGGGCACCGTTTTCGGTCCTCACTCGGGCACCTTTTACTAGGCCTCTTTTGAGCACCATCTTTGGAATTCACTCGGGCACCTTTTTGTTCCTCACTCGGGCACCATTTATGTGGTACTCAATCGGGCATCATTTCTCTGGTCCTCACTCGGGCACCGTTCTCGGTCCTCACTCAGGCACCTTTTATTAGGCCTCTTTTGAGCACCATCTTTGGTCCTCACTCAGGCACCTTTTTGGTCCTCACTCAGGCACCATTTATGTGGTCCTCACTCAGGCACCTTTTATTAGGCCTCTTTTGGGCACCATCTTTGGTCCTCACTCGGGCACCTTTTTGGTCCTCACTTGGGCACTATTTATGTGATACTCAATCGGGCATCATTTCTCTGGTCCTCACTCTTGCACCGTTTTCGGTCCTCCCTCGGGCACCTTTTATTAGGCCTCTTTTGAGCACCATCTTTGGTCCTCACTCAGGCATCTTTTTGGTCCTCAGTCAGGCACCTTTTATTAGGCCTCTTTTGGGCACCATCTTTGGTCCTCACTCGGGAACCTTTTTGGTCCTCACTCGGGCACCATTTATGTGGTACTCAATCAGGCATCATTTCTCTGGTCCTCACTCGGGCACTGTTTTCGGTCTTCACTCGGGCACCTTTTATTATGCCTCTTTTGGGCACCATCTTTGGTCCTCACTCGGGCACCTTTTTGGTCCTCACTCGGGCACCATTTATGTGGTATTCAATCAGGCATCATTTCGTTGGTCCTCACTCAGGCACCTTTTTGATCCTCACTCGGGCACCTTTTATTAGGCCTCTTTTCGGCACCATCTTTGGTCCTCACTCGGGCACCTTTTTGGTCCTCATTCGGGCACCATTTATGTGGTACTCAATTGGGCATCATTTCTCTGGTCCTCACTCGGGCACCGTTTTCGGTCCTCACTCGGGCATTTTTTATTAGGCCTCTTTTGGGCACCATCTTTGGTCCTCACTCGGGCACCTTTTTGGTCCTCACTCAGGCACCATTTATGTGGTACTCAATTGGGCATCATTTCTCTGGTCCTCACTCGGGCACCTTTTATTAGGCCTCTTTTGGGAACCATCTTTGGTCCTCACTCGGGCACCGTTTTCGGTCCTCACTCGGGCACCTTTTATTAGGCCTATTTTGGGCACCATCTTTGGTCCTCACTCGGGCACCTTTTTGGTCCTCACTCGGGCACCATTTATGTGGTACTCAATCGGGCATCATTTATCTGGTCCTCACTCGGGCACCGTTTTCGGTCCTCACTCGGGCACCTTTTATTAGGCCTCTTTTGGGCACCATCTTTGGTCCTCACTCGGGCACCTTTTTGGTCCTCACTCGGGCACCATTTATGTGGTACTCAATTGGGCATCATTTCTCTGGTCCTCAATCGGGCACCTTTTATTAGGTCTCTTTTGGGCACCATCTTTGGTCCTCACTCGGGCACCTTTTTGGTCCTCACTCGAGCACCATTTATGTGGTACTCAATCGGGCATCATTTCTCTGGTCCTCACTCTTGCACCGTTTTCGGTCCTCACTCGGGCACCTTTTGTTAGGCCTCTTTTGAGCACCATCTTTGGTCCTCACTCGGGCACCTTTTTGGTCCTCACTCGGGCACCATTTATGTGGTACTCAATCGGGCATCATTTCTCTGGTCCTCACTCGGGCACCGTTTTCGGTCCTCACTCGAGCACCTTTTACTAGGCCTCTTTTGAGTACCATCTTTGGTCCTCACTCGGGCACCTTTTTGGTCCTCACTCGGGCACCATTTATGTGGTACTCAATCGGGCATCATTTCTCTTGTCCTCACTCGGGCACCGTTCTCGGTCCTCACTCAGGAACCTTTTATTAGGCCTCTTTTGAGCACCATCTTTGGTCCTCACTCAGGCACCTTTTTGGTCCTCACTCGGGCACCATTTATGTGATACTCAATCGGGCATCATTTCTCTGGTCCTCACTCTTGCACCGTTTTCGGTCCTCCCTCGGGCACCTTTTATTAGGCCTCTTTTGAGCACCATCTTTGGTCCTCACTCGGGCACCTTTTTGGTCCTCACTCGGGCACCATTTATGTGGTACTTAATCGGGCATCATTTCTCTGGTCCTCACTCGGGCACCGTTCTCGGTCCTCACTCAGGCACCTTATCTTTGGTCTTTACTCGGGCACCTTTTTGGTCCTCACTCGGGCACCATTTATGTGGTACTCAATCAGGCATCATTTTGTTGGTCCTCACTTAGGCACCTTTTTGGTCCTCAGTCAGGAACCTTTTATTAGGCCTCTTTTGGGCACCATCTTTGGTCCTCACTCAGGCACCTTTTTGGTCCTCACTCGGGCACCATTTATGTGGTACTCAATCAGGCATCATTTCTCTGGTCCTCACTCGGGCACTGTTTTCGGTCCTCACTCGGGCACCTTTTATTAGGCCTCTTTTGGGCACCATCTTTGGTCCTCACTCGGGCACCTTTTTGGTCCTCACTCAGGCACCATTTATGTGGTATTCAATCAGGCATCATTTTGTTGGTCCTCACTCAGGCACCGTTCTTGGTCCTCACTCAGGCACCTTATCTTTGGTCCTCACTCGGGCACCTTTTTGGTCCTCACTCGGGCACCATTTATGTGGTACTCAATCAGGCATCATTTTGTTGGTCCTCACTCAAGCACCTTTTTGGTCCTCAGTCAGGCACCTTTTATTAGGCCTCTTTTGGGCACCATCTTTGGTCCTCACTCGGGCACCTTTCTGGTCCTCACTCGGGCACCATTTATGTGGTACTCAATCAGGCATCATTTCTCTGGTCCTCACTCAGGCACTGTTTTCGGTCCTCACTCGGGCACCTTTTATTAGGCCTCTTTTGGGCACCATCTTTGGTCCTCACTCGGGCACCATTTATGTGGTATTCAATCAGGCATCATTTCGTTGGTCCTCACTCAGGTACCTTTTTGATCCTCACTCGGGCACCTTTTATTAGGCCTCTTTTGGGCACCATCTTTGGTCCTCAATCGGGCACCTTTTTGGTCCTCATTCGGGCACCATTTATGTGGTACTCAATTGGGCATCATTTCTCTGGTTCTCACTCGGGCACCGTTTTTGGTCCTCACTCGGGCACCTTTTATTAGGCCTCTTTTGGGCACCATCTTTGGTCCTCACTCGGGCACCTTTTTGGTCCTCATTCGGGCACCATTTATGTGGTACTCAATTGGGCATCATTTCTCTGGTCCTCACTCGGGCACCGTTTTTGGTCCTCACTCGGGCACCTTTTATTAGGCCTCTTTTGGGCACCATCTTTGGTCCTCACTCGGGCACCTTTTTGGTCCTCACTCGGGCACCATTTATGTGGTACTCAATTGGGCATCATTTCTCTGGTCCTCACTCGGGCACCGTTTTTGGTCCTCACTCGGGCACCTTTTATTAGGCCTATTTTGGGCACCATCTTTGGTCCTCACTCGGGCACCTTTTTGGTCCTCACTCGGGCACCATTTATGTGGTACTCAATTGGGCATCGTTTCTCTGGTCCTCACTCGGGTACCGTTTTCGGTCCTCACTCGGGCACCTTTTATTAGGCCTCTTTTGGGCACCATCGTTGGTCCTCAGTCGGGCACCTTTTTGGTCCTCACTCCGGTACCTTTTATTAGGCCTCTTTTGGGCACCATCTTTGTCCTCACTCGGGCACCATTTATGTGGTACTCAATCAGGCATTATTTCTTTGGTCCTCACTCGGGCACCTTTTTAGTCCTCACTCGGGCACCTTTTCTTAGGCCTCTTTTGGGCACCATTTTTATGGACTTTTCTTTTTTGTCCTTTTAGGGCTCCAATTTTTTGACCCTTTAAGGTCTCAATGTGTTTTGCCTCTCTAGGGCACCATCCTTTTTAGGCCTCTTTGGACATCATGCATTTTTGACCTTTCTATGGTCCATATTCGGGTATAATTCTTTTTTCAACAATAACTTTTATAAGGGCTAGTTCACATGGGGTCTTTTGACAGCGGAAATTGATGTGGAATCTGCCTCAAAATCTGCTGCCAAAAATGTCTCCTATTGAGTAGCTAGTAGCGGAAAAATAAGCGAGCTGTCGTTGGCGAGGCTCCGGCCCATTCGTTTGGGCCTAATCTGGAGCAGCCGCGACGGAATATGTAAACGCAGAACTCGGTGTGAACTAACCCTGAAAGTTTTAATATTAGGAGAGATAAACAGTTACAAAATAATTACAACATTGTGAAAGTTTCTCCAGTAACAAATGATAAATTGAGAGACAGAGAGACAACAGACTAGAGAAGATGACAAGAAGGATGTCGCTGGCGTGTAGTGGAGGAGACGCTGGGCCGTATGGGTCGCCAAGTCCCTCCAATCTGCTGGAGCTGCCACTAACTGGTGGGCACAGCTAAGGAGGGCCGATTCACAAGACGAGAGGTAAGGCTCTGATTGTGGGGTAACAATGCTTGGCCTCTATCTGTCCTCTCCTTTCTGAGTCGCAGCGACAATGTAATGTAGTGTCCCCGCATGACTGTACTATAAGCCTCCTACAGAACAGCACCTGAAGCCGCGGACTCCCCATTCTCCATAAAGTAGTCAGGGGCACCCGTACTGTAGTTTAGGGAGTGGGTGATGTAAGTAGAGCCTCATTGAGGTGCCAATGGCAGCGTCTAGTTAGGACTGGGACAGGGGGCAGAGATATAGTCACCGGGGCATGATAGGACCGAGGGACTGAGCTCTACCTCAGTAAGCAGCGGAGGGCTGGTGCATTGCAAAATAAATAATCCGTTTTAGTGTGCGCGTTATGGGGGTGGGAAAAAATCGTATGAGTCCATAGGCGGGGGGGCTCAGCACCCGTGATAATGGTGAATCCAGTTGGGGGGGCACGTTACGTTTTCATGTTAAAAATAGTCAATAAAGTTATAGTAAAGAGTCACCTACCTCTTGTCACTTGGTTGGTCACATACCTGTAGGAGGACAACCAGAGGTGCAGCTTTCGGCTCCTGCCCCCACTGCAGTATCTGTAATGGAGACCAGATCAGCCTTGTGCCATATAACATTTTTGGAAGCTTCTCCAGGTTAATACTTGATGGGATATAATATATACACATTGGACCATATTCACATTGTGCTCCTGTTTACCCTTTTATTACCTTTGGATCGCTCAATGGACAGCAATAGAGGTTCATATATCATATGTCACATATTAGTATTGGACTATATTCATACTTGGTCCTGTTTTGGTGCTGTTTTCTCCCTTTTTCGGGTCTGTGTACATCAATATAAATTCCCATATACATTTATTGCTATTTCTCTCTGTCTTGTGTTGATTATGATATGGTGTATGATGTTGGATATATACAGCAGCAATCTCCATATACTGCTCAGTGACCTCCCCATGCTCTCATATACATGGCCCTCCATATACAGGGATATACCTCCCAATTATCCAGGATTCAGGGAGAACGTCCGGAGGTCTATTCTGGCTACATCTCATCTGCGTCCTCTGGGGGGCGTAGTAAGGGGCACATTACAATGTGAGGGACATATTAAGGGGGATACTAACCTGTGCAGGGGCCAGATTGAAGGGGACATTAAACTGTGGGGGCCACTATGAGGAGGGCATTATACTACGGGGGCTACAAGGGGGACACTATACTATATGGAGGCCATAAGAGGGCATGATGTCATGTCAGGGCTACCAAAGGGACATTGGCTGGAGGCCGGCCTTACCATACCGAAATACACCAACAACACCCCTAATATACACTGATATATAATAGGTCCCTCTATAGAGTAACAATTCACATATGCAATGATTTATTGTCACATGTCCTCATATACATGACCACCAGGGGGCATATCTGTAGAGAGGTTGTAACATCATACAGGCCCCCAAACCTGCAGGGGGCCTCTGTCTTGTATTAAGAAACAAATCCTTGTAAATATAGATCACCACTGAGCCGTTGCAGATTTTACATTGGGGCCCCGGAGCTTAAAGCTACTACATTTATACCATCAATATTCACCTACAAACAGCCATATACAATATCAGACACATCCCCCGTATACAGGAACATGTCACCATATATACAATGACAGATACTTGCCACTAAATACAGTGATATCCACATGTCCTTGTGTGTAGTGAGAATCAGATACTCATATATAGAGATGAGCAAACAGTAAAATGTTCGAGATTCGATATTCGTTTCGAATAGCCGCTCAATATTGGACTATTTGAACGAATATCGAACCCCATTATAGTCTATGGGAGAAAATGCTTGGCTACAGGGGATCCCACCATTCCACTCAGGAGAGTCACCAAGTCCACTAAGACACCCCAGGAAATGATGCCAACACCTCTGCAATGCAACTGGGCCAGCAGGGGGAGCATGTCTGGGGGCATCAAGTACCTTTATTATCTCGAGATCCCTGTCAGCTTGCGATATGCCGGAGCTGATCCCATAGGAATGCATTGACCAGCGTTGATTGGCCAGTCTACGACATTCGGCCAATCAATGCTGGTTCTGCCTGAAGAGGCGGAGTCTAAGAGCCGTCCACAGCAGTTTCCATTCTGGTCCGATTTTAGACTCCGCCTCCTCCGGCAGAACCAGCGTTGATTGGCCGAATGCTGTACACTGGCCAATCAATGCTGGTCAATGCATACCTATGGTGAAATGAAGCAGAGCTGGCCGTGCGCTCAGCTTGGCTATTCCTCCTGTCACACACATCTCTGGTGTAACATAGCTCAGCACACACTCAGCTCTCCTACATCTCTACACTCTGTTGTAGAGATGTAGTAGAGCTGAGTGTGCACTGAGCTCTGCTACACACGAGATATGTGTGACAGGAGGAGTAGATGGAGGGTTGGTTGGGTGTAGTGCAGAGCTGCTACACCAGAGATGTAGCAGAGCTGGCCGATGTGAGCAGAGCTGAGTGTATTAGTCTGCTGTATATCTGCCAGCTCTCCTACATCTCCTACACACTCAGCTCACCTACATCGGACACTACACGCTCAGTTTATCGGTATAGCCGAGCTGAGTTTGTAGTATCGGACACTACTGTTTGTTGAGTAAGCAGAGTTGGGATTGTAACAACTATTCTATTCACTACACAGCATGTACCCCACGCTGTGTAGTGATTAACCCCTCCCCCCCACCCCCACCGGTGTCTGCTTACCTGCAGCTCTTTGCTCTTGGTCCACTTCAATCCATGGTTCCGGTTTCAGGGCGCCCTGCCCCCCTCTCCCCAACTATTATTATAGAGAAGGCGGGGCTTAGGAGAGTGTGGGCGGGTACTGGGCAGGGAGACTCTCTTAAGCCCCGTCCCTCTCCCGACTAGTATTATAGAGAAGCCCCGCCTTCTCTATAATAATAGTTGGGGAGAGGGGGGCAGAGCACTCTGAAACCGGGACCATGGACCAAAGTGGGCCAAGAGCAAAGAGTTGCAGGTAAGTGGACCCTGGGGGGAGGGGGTTAATTACTACACAGCATGGGGTACATACTGTGTAGTTTATAGGATAATCTCCCACACTGCACACTCAGCTGGCTATTCCTTAGTAGTACTAACACACTAAGCTCAGCTATTCCTTAGTAGTACTAACACGCTCAGCTGGCTATTCCTTAGTAGTACTAACACACTCAGCTGGCTATTCCTTAGTAGTACTAACACGCTCAGCTCAGCTATTCCTTAGTAGTACTAACACGCTCAGCTGGCTATTCCTTAGTAGTACTAACACGCTCAGCTCAGCTATTCCTTAGTAGTACTAACACGCTCAGCTCAGCTATTCCTTAGTAGTACTAACACACTCAGCTCAGCTATTCCTTAGTAGTACTAACACACTCAGCTCAGCTATTCCTTAGTAGTACTAACACGATCAAGTCAGCTATTCCTTAGTAGTACTAACACACTCAGCTGGCTATTCCTTAGTAGTACTAACACGCTCAGCTCAGCTATTCCTTAGTAGTACTAACACGATCAAGTCAGCTATTCCTTAGTAGTACTAACACGCTCAGCTGGCTATTCCTTAGTAGTACTAACACGCTCAGCTCAGCTATTCCTTAGTAGTACTAACACGCTCAGCTCAGCTATTCCTTAGTAGTACTAACACGCTCAGCTCAGCTATTCCTTAGTAGTACTAACACACTCAGCTGGCTATTCCTTAGTAGTACTAACACGCTCAGCTATTCCTTAGTAGTACTAACACACTCAGCTCAGCTATTCCTTAGTAGTACTAACACACTCAGCTGGCTATTCCTTAGTAGTACTAACACGCTCAGCTCAGCTATTCCTTAGTAGTACTAACACGCTCAGCTCAGCTATTCCTTAGTAGTACTAACACACTCAGCTGGCTATTCCTTAGTAGTACTAACACGCTCAGCTCAGCTATTCCTTAGTAGTACTAACACGCTCAGCTCAGCTATTCCTTAGTAGTACTAACACACTCAGCTCAGCTATTCCTTAGTAGTACTAACACACTCAGCTGGCTATTCCTTAGTAGTACTAACACGCTCAGCTCAGCTATTCCTTAGTAGTACTAACACGATCAAGTCAGCTATTCCTTAGTAGTACTAACACACTCAGCTGGCTATTCCTTAGTAGTACTAACACGCTCAGCTCAGCTATTCCTTAGTAGTACTAACACACTCAGCTGGCTATTCCTTAGTAGTACTAACACGCTCAGCTCAGCTATTCCTTAGTAGTACTAACACACTCAGCTCAGCTATTCCTTAGTAGTACTAACACACTCAGCTGGCTATTCCTTAGTAGTACTAACACGCTCAGCTCAGCTATTCCTTAGTAGTACTAACACGCTCAGCTCAGCTATTCCTTAGTAGTACTAACACACTCAGCTGGCTATTCCTTAGTAGTACTAACACGCTCAGCTCAGCTATTCCTTAGTAGTACTAACACGCTCAGCTCAGCTATTCCTTAGTAGTACTAACACGCTCAGCTCAGCTATTCCTTAGTAGTACTAACACGCTCAGCTATTCCTTAGTAGTACTAACACGCTCAGCTCAGCTATTCCTTAGTAGTACTAACACGCTCAGCTCAGCTATTCCTTAGTAGTACTAACACGCTCAGCTGGCTATTCCTTAGTAGTACTAACACACTCAGCTGGCTATTCCTTAGTAGTACTAACACACTCAGCTGGCTATTCCTTAGTAGTACTAACACGCTCAGCTGGCTATTCCTTAGTAGTACTAACACGCTCAGCTGGCTATTCCTTAGTAGTACTAACACACTCAGCTCAGCTATTCCTTAGTAGTACTAACACACTCAGCTCAGCTATTCCTTAGTAGTACTAACACGCTCAGCTCAGCTATTCCTTAGTAGTACTAACACACTCAGCTCAGCTATTCCTTAGTAGTACTAACACACTCAGCTGGCTATTCCTTAGTAGTACTAACACGCTCAGCTCAGCTATTCCTTAGTAGTACTAACACGCTCAGCTCAGCTATTCCTTAGTAGTACTAACACGCTCAGCTCAGCTATTCCTTAGTAGTACTAACACGCTCAGCCCAGCTATTCCTTAGTAGTACTAACACGCTCAGCTCAGCTATTCCTTAGTAGTACTAACACGATCAAGTCAGCTATTCCTTAGTAGTACTAACACGCTCAGCTGGCTATTCCTTAGTAGTACTAACACACTCAGCTGGCTATTCCTTAGTAGTACTAACACGCTCAGCTCAGCTATTCCTTAGTAGTACTAACACACTCAGCTGGCTATTCCTTAGTAGTACTAACACGCTCAGCTCAGCTATTCCTTAGTAGTACTAACACGCTCAGCTATTCCTTAGTAGTACTAACACGCTCAGCTCAGCTATTCCTTAGTAGTACTAACACGCTCAGCTATTCCTTAGTAGTACTAACACGCTCAGCTCAGCTATTCCTTAGTAGTACTAACACGCTCAGCTCAGCTATTCCTTAGTAGTACTAACACACTCAGCTGGCTATTCCTTAGTAGTACTAACACGCTCAGCTCAGCTATTCCTTAGTAGTACTAACACGCTCAGCTCAGCTATTCCTTAGTAGTACTAACACACTCAGCTCAGCTATTCCTTAGTAGTACTAACACACTCAGCTGGCTATTCCTTAGTAGTACTAACACGCTCAGCTCAGCTATTCCTTAGTAGTACTAACACACTCAGCTGGCTATTCCTTAGTAGTACTAACACGCTCAGCTCAGCTATTCCTTAGTAGTACTAACACGATCAAGTCAGCTATTCCTTAGTAGTACTAACACGATCAAGTCAGCTATTCCTTAGTAGTACTAACACACTCAGCTGGCTATTCCTTAGTAGTACTAACACGCTCAGCTCAGCTATTCCTTAGTAGTACTAACACGCTCAGCTGGCTATTCCTTAGTAGTACTAACACGCTCAGCTCAGCTATTCCTTAGTAGTACTAACACGCTCAGCTCAGCTATTCCTTAGTAGTACTAACACACTCAGCTGGCTATTCCTTAGTAGTACTAACACGCTCAGCTCAGCTATTCCTTAGTAGTACTAACACACTCAGCTGGCTATTCCTTAGTAGTACTAACACGCTCAGCTCAGCTATTCCTTAGTAGTACTAACACGCTCAGCTATTCCTTAGTAGTACTAACACGCTCAGCTCAGCTATTCCTTAGTAGTACTAACACGCTCAGCTATTCCTTAGTAGTACTAACACGCTCAGCTCAGCTATTCCTTAGTAGTACTAACACGCTCAGCTCAGCTATTCCTTAGTAGTACTAACACGCTCAGCTATTCCTTAGTAGTACTAACACGCTCAGCTCAGCTATTCCTTAGTAGTACTAACACGCTCAGCTCAGCTATTCCTTAGTAGTACTAACACGCTCAGCTCAGCTATTCCTTAGTAGTACTAACACGCTCAGCTCAGCTATTCCTTAGTAGTACTAACACGCTCAGCTCAGCTATTCCTTAGTAGTACTAACACGCTCAGCTCAGCTATTCCTTAGTAGTACTAACACGCTCAGCTCAGCTATTCCTTAGTAGTACTAACACGCTCAGCTCAGCTATTCCTTAGTAGTACTAACACGCTCAGCTCAGCTATTCCTTTAGTAGTTCCGAGCCATAGGAATGCATTGACCAGCGTTGATTGGCCACTGTACGGGCATTCGGCCAATCAACACTTGTCAATGTATCCCTATGGGAAAAAGTCAGCTCGTGCATATCGCAAGCTGACAGGGGTCCCGACAAGATAGAGCCCCAAAGAGCTGGGTGAGTGACACCCCCCTAAATAAAGGTAATCCCTAGCTAACCCTGTGTAAGTCCGGGCCAGCAGGTAACAAGGATCCGCGACTAGGAGACAGACGCACACTGGCAGGTATATAACACAATTTACTTATGGAAAATGGGAAGGAATCAACAAAATAAAACTAAGTTACATATAACAGTATGAGGATAACGCACGCTATAAACTGGCCCTAGCTGTCCCTGAGATACTTGTACGGTACCGGGTTTATACAGTCTCTCTCAGCTCTCTGTGGTGCTCCCTCGATGCAGGCCTGTCCAGGAACTCAGCAGACTCTGTCTTGCTTCTGTCTTGGGTGAAGGTCTGAACAAAGTCCAAGGCACAGTCCGGCTTTAGTCTCCAGAACAATCTCCACAACACTGCCGCTTTCTCCAGTCAGTCTCTGCAGTGTTTCAGGCCTTCTACTATGGCCTACAGCAGCAATGGCCTCTCACAGGTCCTCACAGCACACACTCTGGGCCCACACCACGCTGCTCACGTCACTTCCTCTGGACCGCACCATTTACCAAACAGAACAGGGTGATTATTGTCTCACAGTAGTACAGTCCCAGGCTATATTTCTTCACACCAGTAGATGGCAGCAAAACACCACTGTTAAGACAATAGGGGCTACTACTGACTGCTACACCTGCCTGTACATCTGTCCCTGTCTCACAGTCACATAGTTCACAGTCCCAAATTAGTCGAATGGTAAATCCACCATTCGTCTAAATTGGAGGTTATCTGTTTCAGGCCGCCAATTCCTTTTTCCGATTTTTTTTTCACTGCCTCCGTTGTCGTAGTTCCTGTCCCACCTCCCCTGCGCAGTTATTGGTGCAAAAAACGTGCCAGGGAAGGTGGGAGGGGAATCAAATTTTTAGAGAGTTTGCCACGTGGTGTTCGATTGGAATCGAACACCTCGAACGGCCTGATATTCGATTGAATATCAATTTGAATGAACACCGTTCGCTCATCAAAACTCATATATATATATATATATATATATATATATATATATATATATATATATATACAGTATATATGTCCCCATATACAGTGTCAATGCCCTAATGTGCAGAACAAACAGACAATGACAGATCCATGCTCATATATAGTGATATCCACAAATCACCATATACAATGAGAAACATATGTACCCATATATATATAATGGCAGATATATACCGCCATAAAGTGATATACAGGTGCCCCCTCCATATACAGTGACAGACCCATATACCCATATATATAATGGCAGACATATACCACCATACAGTGATATACAGGTGCCCCCTCCATATACAGTGACAGACCCATGTACCCATATATATATAATGGCAGACATATACCCCCATACAGTGATATACATGTGCCGCCTCCATATACAGTGACAGACCCATGTACCCATATATATATATAATGGCAGACATATACCCCTACACAGTGATATACAGGTGCCCCCTCCATATACAGTGACAGACCCATGTACCCATATATATAATGGCAGACATATACCCCCATACAGTGATATACAGGTGCCCCCTCCATATACAGTGACAGACCCATGTACCCATATATATAATGGCAGACATATACCACCATACAGTGATATACAGGTGCCCCCTCCATATACAGTGACAGACCCATGTACCCATATATATAATGGCAGACATATACCCCCATACAGTGATATACATGTGCCGCCTCCATATACAGTGACAGACCCATGTACCCATATATATAATGGCAGACATATCCCCCATACAGTGATATACATGTGCCCCCTCCATATACAGTGACAGACCCATGTACCCATATATATAATGGCAGACATATCCCCCCATACAGTGATATACATGTGCCCCCTCCATATATAGTGACAGACCCATGTACCCATATATATAATGGCAGACATATCCCCCCATACAGTGATATACATGTGCCCCCTCCATATACAGTGACAGACCCATGTACCCATATATATAATGGCAGACATATACCGCCATACAGTGATATACAGGTGCCCCCTCCATATACAGTGACAGACCCATGTACCCATATATATAATGGCAGACATATACCGCCATACAGTGATATACATGTGCCCCCTCCATATATAGTGACAGACCCATGTATCCATATATATAATGGCAGACATATACCCCATACAGTGATATACATGTGCCCCCTCCATATACAGTGACAGACCCATGTACCCATATATATATAATGGCAGACATATCCCCCCATACAGTGATATACAGGTGCCCCCTCCATATACAGTGACAGACCCATGTACCCATATATATAATGGCAGACATATACCCCATACAGTGATATACATGTGCCCCCTCCATATACAGTGACAGAGCCATGTACCCATATATATATATAATGGCAGACATATACCCCTATACAGTGATATACATGTGCCCCCTCCATATACAGTGACAGACCCATGTACCCATATATATAATGGCAGACATATCCCCCCATACAGTGATATACATGTGCCCCCTCCATATACAGTGACAGACCCATGTACCTATATATATAATGGCAGACATATACCCCCATACAGTGATATACATGTGCCCCCTCCATATACAGTGACAGACCCATGTACCCATATATATATAATGGCAGACATATACCCCCATACAGTGATATACATGTGCCCCCTCCATATACAGTGACAGACCCATGTACCCATATATATATATAATGGCAGACATATACCCCCATACAGTGATATACATGTGTCCCCTCCATATACAGTGACAGACCCATGTACCCATATATATATAATGACAGACATATACCCCCATACAGTGATATACATGTGCCCCCTCCATATACAGTGACAGACCCAGGCTCACATATTGGTAATTGCCCCCATTCCCTCCTTCCTGTTCCCCTTTGTTGCCCAATAAGCAGGACAGTGGCCCTGACCGATGCTCCCCCTCTGAGGACCACTAAGGTCCTGAGGACGGCCTCTCTCGCTCCCCCTAATAATTACCCGCCCGCACCCCACTGTCATGGCTACAGGGGCAGAAGTCATTAGACTGCCCCCAATATAATCCATGGGCCGCCCAACTGAGCCCTGGGTAACCCAGTGAGGGGACAGGTGACCTCTACCCCAGCTCTCACCTGTCTTGCATGGATCCTCCAGACACAAATGGAGACTTCCTGCTCCTCCTAAATCCTGCAGTAACTGTGACGTCCTTCTGGTCAAGGCTCGGCTGTTCCTGGACAGACTTCTCCCTCCTCCTCCCTCCTCACAAGCAGGACACCTCAGTACTGGAGATCTTGATGGAGCGATTGCTTGATCTTGTGGGCTGAAAATGGCCGCCTTACTGGTCCTGGTTTCCATGGAATGACTGTGACAAGCCGAGTGATGGAAGTGTGACACTGTGATCTCATGATGTGACCAGTCCTGAGATTCTGATGAGCCCCTGCTGTCCTGTACTAGGCCGCAGCCTGAGCTGTAGTAAGCATGACACCGAGCATGAGCCGCCCCACAGCTTGTATAGGAAATAGCCTAATAATAATAATAATAATAATAATAATAATAATAATAATAATAATAATACAGGTTATTTCTATAGCGCCAACATATTCCGCAGCGCTGTACAATGTGTAGGGGTCAGATACAGACAGAAAGATACAAAGTCTGACAGTAAGAAATCTGCGGGGTGTGAGCGGTGGTGATACCGGGGGTGTATATAGTGCTGATAACTCCCCTCCCCCGCCCGGTGTATAGACACGTACACTGTAGAGCTGGCACTGGGCCACTGCTGCTTTGTCCCCATTCACATGGATAGGTACAGAGCCGCTTCCTGCCGTATATACTTTATGTTTTTTGGCTTCTGGGAGGTGAATCTGCAGATTGGTGCAATCTGATAGTGATGACGTCTCCTGGGGAGTGTAAGTCATCAGTGTCCATTATACCGGGGTCTGGGACAAATGTTTTAACCCCTTCCCGCCATATGAGGTCTTAATCTTTGCAGGACAAATTTTTCTTCCTGATGCCGCCGTTAACCCCTTCCCGCCGATGGCACTTTTTGACTTCCTGACCAAGCTCGATTTTTCAAAATTGACATGTGTCACTTTATGTGGCAATAACTTTGGAACGCTTTAACTTACCAAAGTGATTTTAAGATTGTTTTTTCGTAACACATTGTACTTCATGTTAGTGGTAAATTTTGGTTGATATGTTTTGTGTTTAATTATGAAAAAATTTGAAATTTGGTGGAAATTTTGAAAAATATGCATTTTATAAAGTTTGAAATGATGTGCATTACATACAGATAGTCAAACCGCCAAAATTACAGTCCTATGAAAAAGTTTGGGCACCCCTATTAATCTTAATCATTTTTAGTTCTAAATATTTTGGTGTTTGCAACAGCCATTTCAGTTTGATATATCTAATAACTGATGGACACAGTAATATTTCAGGATTGAAATGAGGTTTATTGTACTAACAGAAAATGCGCAATATGCATTAAACCAAAATTTGACCGGTTCAAAAATATTGGCACCTCAACAGAAAAGTGACATTAATATTTAGTACATCCTCCTTTTGCAAAGATAACAGCCTCTAGTCGCTTCCTGTAGCTTTTAATCAGTTCCTGGATCCTGGATGAAGGGATTTTGGACCATTTCTTTCTACAAAACAATTCAAGTTCAGTTAAGTTTGATGGTCGCCGAACATGGACAGCCCGCTCTCAAATGATCTGAAAACAAAGATTGTTCAACATAGTTGTTCAGGGGAAGGATACAAAACGTTGTCTCAGAGATTTAACCTGTCCGTTTCCACTGTGAGGAACATAGTAAGGAAATGGAAGACCACAGGGACAGTTCTTGTTAAGCCCAAAAGTGGCAGGCCAAGAAAAATATCAGAAAGGCAGAGAAGAAGAATGGTGAGAACAGTCAAGGACAATCCACAGACCACCTCCAAAGAGCTGCAGCATCATCTTGCTGCAGATGGTGTCACTGTGCATCGGTCAACTATACAGCACACTTTGCACAAGGAGAAGCTGTATGGGAGAGTGATGAGAAAGAAGCCGTTTCTGCACGTACGCCACAAACAGAGTCACCTGAGGTATGAAAAAGCACATTTGGAGAAGCCAACTTCATTTTGGAAACAAAGATTGAGTTTTTTTGGTTATAAAAAAAGGTGTTATGCATGGCGTCCAAAAAGAAACAGCATTCCAAGAAAAACACATGCTACCCACTGTAAAATTTGGTGGAGGTTCCATCATGCTTTGGGGCTGTGTGGCCAATGCCGGCACCGGGAATCTTGTTAAAGTTGAGGGTCGCATGGATTCCACTCAGTATCAGCAGATTCTTGAGAATAATGTACAAGAATCAGTGACGAAGTTGAAGTTACGCCGGGGATGGATATTTCAGCAAGACAATGATCCAAAACACCGCTCCAAATCCTCAGGCATTCATGCAGAGGAACAATTACAGTGTTCTGGAATGGCCATCCCAGTCCCCAGACCTGAATATCATTGAACATCTGTGGGATGATTTGAAGCGGGCTGTCCATGCTCGGCGACCATCTAACTTAACTGAACTTGAATTGTTTTGTAGAAAGAAATGGTCCAAAATCCCTTCATCCAGGATCCAGGAACTGATTAAAAGCTACAGGAAGCGACTAGAGGCTGTTATCTTTGCAAAAGGAGGATCTACTAAATATTAATGTCACTTTTCTGTTGAGGTGCCCATACTTTTGCACTGGTCAAATTTTGGTTTAATGCATATTGCACATTTTCTGTTAGTACAATAAACCTCATTTCAATCCTGAAATATTACTGTGTCCATCAGTTATTAGATATATCAAACTGAAATGGCTGTTGCAAATACCAAAATATTTAAAACTAAAAATGATTAAGATTAATAGGGGTGCCCAAACTTTTTTATAGGACTGTATATTGGGAAAAAGGGATTTTGGGGGCTTTATTTATTTATAATTTATTTTAAACTTATTTAAACTTTTTTATTTTTACTTTTTTCCAACTTTTTTTTTCTGTCCCCATGGGGGATTGAAGCAGTGATCGGCTGATCACCGCTTCACTACATATACGCTGCAATACACGTGTTACACGTGTATTGCAGTGTATAGGAAGCTGTCAGCCTGTGTAGACGCACAGGCTGACAGCTTCCTTTTTAGGCAGGATGAACCAGGTACGTGAAGGGGGTAAGTGATGGGGCAGACCCGGGGTCACTGATCAGACCCCAGGCTGCCCCCTACGAGCACCGGCACCCCCCGAAACTGGCGCGGGGGGTGCCGATCGGCACCATTTTAAAACGAAACTCCGGAGGTGCCGGTGGTCATGTTGACTGCCGGCATATCAGGGGTTAACACCCGCAATCGGACCCGGTTCCGACCGCGGGTGTTACGGGGCATTGTCAGCCGTGTATTACGGCTGACACCCGCAGTGCATGGTGCGCACACAGTTTCTGTGTGCGCACCATGCATCCACAGTAATAGTACGGCGGTTTGTGGGAAGGGGTTAATTATTCTGTATAATGTACTGGGAAGCTGGAAAAACATTCAGAATGGGGTGGATTTGAAGAAAAAATGCATTTCTGCGACTTTCTTATGGGCTTCGGTTTTATGGCGTTCACTGTGCAGCCAAAATGACCTGTCCCCTGTATTCTGTGTTTCGTTACGATTCCGGTGATACCAAATTTATATGGTTTTATTTACATTTTAACCCCTTAAAAAAAATCCAAAATTGTGTTAATTTTTTTTTTTTTCTAAAAGTCGCCATATTCTGACAGCCGTAACTTTTTTATACGTCAGTGTACGGGGATGCATAGGGCGTCTTTTTTTGCGGGGCCGGGTGTACTTTTTAGTTCTACCATTTTGGGGAATTGCTTTTGCTTTGATCACTTTTTATTCAAATTTTTATCAGAATCAAAACAGTGAAAAAAAATGGCGGTTTGGCACTTTTGACTATTTTTCCCACTACGGCGTTTACCGTACAGGAAAAATATTTTTATAGATTTGTAGAGCGGGCAATTTCAGACGGTGGGTCACAAATAAAGGTACCTTGTCCCTTCTCCCTCAACCCTGTTAAAGCTCATGCCTTTGCTTTCTCCTGTCTTCCTTCCCTTGGTTTCGTCTTAAATATCTGTACTTTGTCTCTTTGTATCCTTTCCCTCTTTCCCTTTCTCTTTCTTTCTCCCCCCTCCTTCTATTTGTGGGCGTGTCTTGAGATGGTACGCTCCGGCTCCTCTTAAGGGGCAGCCGGCGCGGCCATCTTCCTCTTGAAACTGCACCTGCGAGAGAAACTTCTTCATCCCTCGAGGTATGGCAGACGAGAGTAGCCTGGTTGTGGCCCTTAAAGAGGACCTTTCACCATTTTGCCCACAGGCAGTTCTATATACTGCCGGAAAGCTGACAATGCGCTCTTTTCGGTGTTCCGGTGGCGGCGGACAAAACAGGGTCCTACGCAGTGTCTTTCCTTTTTAGGCATAGAGTTCGACACATTGTCGATGTGCTTCCGGTTGCCAGCGGACAAGCTGGATAAGCTTTTGGGATTGGTGCAGGGTTTTTTAGCGGTTGAAAAAGTGTCCCTTAGGCAGCTTCAGTCTTTACTCGGTTCCCTGGTTTTCGCCTGCCGGGTCATGCCCATGGGGAGGGTTTTTTCTAGGCGTCTCTCACTTGCTACTCGTGGGGCCCGCCTTCCCTCTCACAGGATCCGCATTACCCGGCAGCTGAAATCTGATCTATTGGTTTGGTGGGAATTTTTGATTAATTTTAATGGCAGGGCCATGTGGCAGCAGTCTGAGGTTACCAATGCGGATTTAAACTTGTTCACTGACGCGTCTGGCAGCAAGGGTTTTGGCGCCTGGCCTGGAGCGAGGCCGGTTTGTGTCGGAATCTTGCGCTCCTTGAACTCTTTCCCATAGTGGTGGCGGTTGAGTTGTGGGGTCAACAGTTCAGGGACTGCAGGATTCGCTTCTGGACGGACAACGTAAGTGTGGTACACGCCATCAATTCTTTGTCTTCGTCCTCTCCTCCAGTCCTGTCCCTCCTCCGCCACTTGGTGCTCAAGTGTCTTAGTCTGAATATTTGGTTCCGTGCCCGCCATATCCCTGGTCGTGAGAATGTGTTGGCTGATGCTTTATCGCGCTTCAATTGGCAGGTGTTCCGGGATCTTCTGCCGGAGGCTGCTCCGGTGGGTGCCTCCTGTCCGCCCCGGCTTTGGGACTTGGTGACCCTAGATTGATGCCGTTACTGCAATCCTCGGTGGCTCCTTCCACGTGGTCCGGACAATAATTTTTATATATTTTTTTATATATTTTTATTTTGTATTTATTAGACCCCCCAGGGGTCTTGAACCCCAGGGGGTCTGATCACTAATGTAATGCATTACAATGCTAATGCATTGCAAAAAATCATCCTTTCTTTTGCAGGCTGCATAGACCAGCCTGCAAAAGAAAGAGAAAGCAGACCGGCCTTTACAAGGCTCCCGGCTGTCATGAAAAAATGACGTCGGCCCTGGAGCATGCTCTAGGCGCCGGCGATCACTGGCAAAATGGCAGCGCCCATGCACCGCTGGGAAAATGGCGCTTCCGGCGCCTTTGACCGTGGCGCCGGAGGAGTTAATGTCTCCGATCAATCCAGGGACCGATCGCAGACATTAGCGCCGGTTATCTACTGCGTAAAGCAGGATAGGACGGTGGATGTCGGGAAAGGGTTAAAGGAAGTCTGTCGCCAAAAACCAACATACCAAACCCAACCCTGCAGATAGATAGGTTACCACCCACTGATCAAATACTGATGACCTATCCTTTGGATATTTCCATTGAACTGTATGGAGACTGTGGTCAGTGCAAATGATTTCCTTCTCCAAATAGAAGAGGGTCCTAGAGGTGAGACCTGCACCTGTCAGCCATTTATAGCAGATTCGGGACATAGGGGGGTTTCAGTCTATGAAAATTTTGTGCAATGAATACGGAATCAAATTCTGCCCAAATACAGGAACAGAGCGGTCTCTAGTGGAGAAACTGCAGAATGCAGGGAGATAGAATTCCCTGATCTGGGATATTGGAGCCCATACTGTAACCTAGAAGAAGATTAGCAGGCACGGACACGTTTTGTGTTCTTATAGCAGGGTCGGCAACCCCTGGCACGCGAGGCAGATTTTGCTGGCACGGTCCCCAACCTTCATACACTAAATTGAGAGAGAGAGCGTCCCCTGCCACCAATCAGAG
Organism: Leptodactylus fuscus; assembly: GCF_031893055.1. NCBI lineage: Eukaryota > Metazoa > Chordata > Amphibia > Anura > Leptodactylidae > Leptodactylus > Leptodactylus fuscus. Next base: position 81,567,112 of record NC_134274.1, on the reverse strand, counting down.
GTGAGCCTCTCACTGCACAGGATAAGGGCTCCCTGGAGCTGCTGTTACATGTGAGGAGGAGCTCCTGCCGTCTGCAGCCCTGAGGAGGAGAGGAAGCACCGGGGAGCAAAGTGACAGCAAACACAACCCCAGGTACGTGTGTGTTACTGACTATTCTTATTACTGTCAGGCATTCGGGGTTATTACTTTAGTGTTAGTAACTCCATGTGCCTCACATTAATAGCAGTTACCCCATCATGTCCCTCACATTAACCCCTGTGTGGCTCACATAAGGGTTACTGATATGTGAGACATATGGAGGTACTAATAAAGGAGCTATATAATGAAGATGTTCACTTATTACCTCCATATGTCTCACATATCAGTGTCCCTTAAGTAAAGCACACAGGGGGTTAATGTGAGGGACATGATGGGGTTAATTGCTATTAATATGAGGCACATTGAGTTGTAACCTGCAATGCACATGACCAGACTCTTTATCTACAACTGCGGATAAAGTACAGACCTATATATTTCTATGGACCCATATATACAGCCATTCTTTTTGTGGCTGTGTATCTGGGCCAAATTGAAGAGCTGAAAACTATGGAGCAGGTCCTATATGTATCCTATACATACCCTATATCTGTCCTATAAATCCCCTATATGTGTCCTATACATCCCTTATATCTGTCCTATACATCCCCTATATGTGTCCTATATGCTCTTATTCTCAGCCCCGGGGGAGAAATCATTCTGTATATTGTGTATTTGTAGCAATCTAAAGTTGTGGCAGGTTTTATCCAAGGTGGCTTCTGTGAAAAAGCGCAGATAGAAAGCCCTAAGCAATGAGCATGAGTGGCCAATAGACCCTGGGGCCGAGGCCTAGCCCCGATACAGTCAGCATTAACCCCTAATAGCCCCGGAGATGTGAGCCAGGCCTTAGTGCACACTTCTCATAGTAACTAGATATCAGGCCACTAGTTTTTTGCATTGCTTACCAAAGTAAATGATGGTAAAGTGCAAGAGACAAGTAGCCATTCCCGACTTCTCTCCCTTTAGAAGAACAGACGGGGCCACTTGTTTGTCAGTGTGGGGGGAGGGGGAGCTGGGACACCTCTATACACATTAGATAATTGCTCCTTCTGGCTGACACTCATATGGCAGACATCACTTTTGTTGTCCACAACTATGGAATCGCTTTCTATGTGTATTGACTTGCATGCAGAGGAGGGAAACCATGAAGGTGACAAAGCTGGGCATCTGCATAAAGGGAAGGGAGTGTTCTCAGCCAGATATTGGTAGGGATTTCCTATTGGCAGATATTTGTGCCGCCACAGCTTTACTGCTGCTGTATTTTGGGCCACAATATTTCCATAGGGCAGTACAGCTAAGGCAGCTTTTACCTCTGACCTGATCCTAGAAATCCTCTTCCCATTGGTAACATGGAGGTTTTCTTCTCTGCTCTTGGCTTTATCAGGTGACCATATACCAAGCTGAAGAATCCGGAGACTCGTGTGATGAGGATACGGACATTTCTGACATTGCTGTAAGTGTGACTATGCCGAGCTCCCTCACAAAAAGAAGGACATTCCGTTTTAACCCTTTTTTATTCTGCGGCCATTTTCTTCTAACAACCATAACCTTTCCTTTTTTTCTCTCTGTGTAGACGGCTTGTTTGGGAGAGTTGTATTTCATTTCTCTCATTTTGGGGTCCATGCAGTGGATTAGAAAGCTCTCTTTTCATTACTGGGAGTGGAGCTGAAAATGCAGAACCACTAGAGATGAGCGAGTAGTATTCCATCGAGTAGGTATTGGATGGATTACTACGGGATTCCAAATACTCCTACTCCATCCAATACTATGAGCTATTCGCAGTAAATATTCCATTCAGAACCAGCGTTGATTGGCCGAATGCTATACAGTATATACAGTGTGTAGCATTCAGCAAATCAACACTGGTTCTGCAGCCGGCTCGTCTGTGAGGAGGCGGAGTCTGAGGTCGGACCACAGCAGTCTCCATTGTGGCCGATCTTAGACTCCGCCTCCTCACAGACGAGCCTCCGGCAGAACCAGCGTTGATTGGCCGAATGCTGTACACTGGCTAATCAACGCTGGCCAATTCATTCCTATGAGAAAAAGTAAGCTCCCTCGTAAC